>NC_052159.1:5589823-5754810 GCF_902713615.1 Scyliorhinus canicula
TCTCTCTCCACCCTCTTCCATTCACACATCTTCTCCATTCACACATTCTCTTCATTCAAACACATTCTCTCCATTCACACATTCTCTCCATTCACACATTCTCTCTCTCTCCATTCAAACACATTCTCTCCATTCACACATTCTCTCCATTCAAACACATTCTCTCCATTCACACATTCTCTCTCTCCATTCACACACATTCACTCTCTCCATTCACATTCACTCTCTCCATTCACACACATTCTCTCTCTCTCCATTCACACTTTTCTCTCTCCATTCACACCACACACTCTCTCCACACACTCTCTCTCTCTCCATTCCCGCATTCTCTCTCTCCATTCACACACTCTCTCTCTCCATTCACACACATTCTCTCTCTCTCTCCATTCACACATTCTCTCTCTCCATTCCCACACACATTCTCTCTCTCTCCATTCACACATTCTCTCTCTCTCCATTCACATTCTCTCTCTCCATTCACACATTCACTCTCTCTCCATTCAAACAGATTCTCTCTCTCTCCATTCACACATTCACTCTCCATTCACACACATTATCTCTCCCCATTCACACACATTCACTCTCTCTCCAATCACACATTCTCTCTCTCCATTCACACACATTCTCTCTCTCTCCATTCACACATTCTCTCTCTCTCCATTCACACATTCTCTCTCTCTCCATTCACACACATTCTCTCTCTCCATTCACACACTCTCTCTCTCCATTCACACATTATCTCTCTCCATTCACACATTCTCTCTCCATTCACACACATTCTCTCTCTCACCATTCACACATTCACTCTCTCCATTCACACATTCTCTCTCTCCATTCATACACATTCTCTCTCTCTCCATTCACACATTCTCTCTCTCTCCATTCACACACACTCTCTCTCTCTCCATACACACATTCTCTCTCCATTCACACACATTCACTCTCTCTCCATTCACACACATTCCCTCTCTCTCCATTCACACATTATCTCTCTCTCCATTCACACATTCTCTCCCTCCATTCACACACATTCTCTCTCTCCATTCAAACATTCTCTCTCTCTCTCCATTCACACACATTATCTCTATCTCCATTCACACATTCTCTCTCTCCATTCACACACATTCTCTCTCTCCATTCACACACATTCTCTCTCTCTCTCCATTCACACACATTCTCTCTCTCTCCATTCACACATTCTCTCTCTCCATTCACACATTCTCTCAATTCAAACACATTCTGTCCATTCACACACATTCTCTCCATTCACACATTTTCTCTCTCCATTCACACACATTCTCTCTCTCTCCATTCACACACATTCACTCTCTCCATTCACACATTCTCTCTCTCCATTCACACATTCTCTTCATTGAAACACATTCTCTCCATTCACACACATTCTCTCCATTCACACATTCTCTCTCTCTCCATTCAAACACATTCTCTCCATTCACACATTCTCTCCATTCACACACATTCTCTCCATTCACACATTCTCTCTCTCCATTCACACACATTATCTCCATTCACACACATTCTCTCCATTCACACATTCTCTCTCTCCATTCACACACATTCACCTCTCTCCATTCACACATTCACTCTCTCCATTCACACATTCTCTCACTCTCCATTCACACACATTCTCTCTCTCCATTCACACACATTCACTCTCTCTCCATTCTAACACATTCTCTCTCTCCATTCACACATTCTCTCTCTCTCCATTCACACATTCTCTCTCTCCATTCACACACATTCTCTCTCTCTCCATTCACACACATTCTCTCTCTCTCCATTCACACATTCACTCTCTCCATTCCCACACTCTCTCTCTCCATTCCCACACTCTCTCTCTCCATTCACACATTCTCTCTCTCCATTCACACACATTCTCTCTCTCTCCATTCACACATTCTCTCTCTCTCCATTCACACACCTTCTCTCTCTCCATTCACACACATTCTCTCTCTCTCCATTCACACATTCACTCTCTCTCCATTCACACACATTCTCTCTCTCCATTCACACATACTCTCTCTCTCCATTCACACATTCTCTCTCTCCATTCACACATTCTCTCAATTCAAACACATTCTCTCCATTCACACACATTCTCTCCATTCACACATTCTCTCTCTCTCCATTCAAACACATTCTCTCCATTCACACATTCTCTCCATTCATACACATTCTCTCCATTCACACATTCTCTCTCTCCATTCACACACATTCACTCTCTCCATTCACACATTCACTCTCTCCATTCACACATTCTCTCTCTCTCCATTCACACACTCTCTCTCTCCATTCACACACACACTCTCTCTCCATTCACACATTCTCTCTCTCTCCATTCACACATTCTCTCTCTCCATTCACACACACTCTCTCTCTCTCCATTCACACACATTCTCTCTCTCTCTCCATTCACACATTCTCTCTCTCTCCATTCACACACATTCTCTCTCTCTCCATTCACACATTCTCTCTCTCTCCATTCACATTCTCTCTCTCCATTCACACACATTCACTCTCTCTCCATTCACACACATTCTCTCTCTTTCCATTCACATTCTCTCCCTCCATTCACACACATTATCTCTCCCCATTCACACACATTCACTCTCTCTCCAATCACACATTCTCTCTCTCCATTCACACACATTCTCTCTCTCTCCATTCACACATTCTCTCTCTCTCCATTCACACATTCTCTCTCTCTCCATTCACACACATTCTCTCTCTCTCCATTCACACATTCTCTCTCTCCATTCACACACATTCTCTCTCTCCATTCACACATTCTCTCTCTCCATTCACACACATTCTCTCTCTCACCATTCACACACATTCACTCTCTCCATTCACACATTCTCTCTCTCCATTCACACATTCTCTTCATTGAAACACATTCTCTCCATTCACACACATTCTCTCCATTCACACATTCTCTCTCTCCATTCACACACATTCTCTCCATTCATACACATTCTCTCCATTCACACATTCTCTCTCTCCATTCACACACATTCACTCTCTCCATTCACACATTCACTCTCTCCATTCACACATTCTCTCTCTCTCCATTCACACACATTCTCTCTCACTCCATTTACACATTCTCTCTCTCCATTCACACACAATCTCTCTCTCCATTCACACATTCTCTCTCTCTCCATTCACACACATTCTCTCTCCATTCACACATTCTCTCTCTCCATTCACACACATATCTCTCTCCATTCACACACATTCACTCTCTCTCCAATCACACATTCTCTCTCTCCATTCACACACATTCTCTCTCTCTCCATTCACACATTCTCTCTCTCTCCATTCACACACATTCTCTCTCTCTCCATTCACACACATTCTCTCTCTCCATTCACACATTCTCTCTCTCTCTCCATTCACACACATTCTCTCTCTCTCCATTCACACATTCTCTCTCTCCATTCACACACATTCTCTCTCTCCATTCACACACATTCTCTCTCTCTCCATTCACACACATTCTCTCCATTCACACATTCTCTCTCTCTCCATTCAAACACATTCTCTCCATTCACACATTCTCTCCATTCACACACATTCTCTCCATTCACACATTCTCTCTCTCCATTCACACACATTCTCTCCATTCACACACATTCTCTCCATTCACACATTCTCTCTCTCCATTCACACACATTCACTCTCTCCATTCACACATTCACTCTCTCCATTCACACATTCTCTCTCTCTCCATTCACACACATTCTCTCTCTCTCTATTTACACATTCTCTCTCTCCATTCACACACATTCTCTCTCTCCATTCACAAATTCTCTCTCTCTCCATTCACACACATTGTCTCTCTCCATTCACACATTCTCTCTCTCCATTCACACACATTCTCTCTCTCTCCATTCACACATTCTCTCTCTCTCCATTCACACACATTCTCTCTCTCTCCATTCACACACATTCTCTCTCTCTCCGTTCACACACATTCTCTCTCTCTATTCACACATTCTCTCTCTCCATTCGCACACATTTTCTCACTCCATTCACACACTCTCTCCATTCACAAATTCTCTCCATTCACACACATTCTCTCTCTCCATTCCCACACTCTCTCCATTCACACACTCTCTCCATTCACACACTCTCTCCATTCACACACTCTCTCCATTCACACACTCTCTCCATTCACACACATTCTCTGTCTCCAATCAAACAAACAGGTCCCTCTCCAATGAGATAGGGCGGCACGGTAGCACAGTGGTTAGCACTGTTGCTTCACAGCTCCAGGGTTCCAGGTTCGATTCCCGGCATGGGTCACTGTCTGTGCGGAGTCTGCACGTTCTCCCCGTGTCTGCGTGGGTTTCCTCCGGGTGCTCCTGGTTTCCTCCCACAAGTTCCAAAAAATGTGCTGTTTGGTGAATTGGACATTCTGAATTCTCCGTCCGTGTACCCGAACAGGCGCCGGAATGTGGCGACTAGGGGATTTTCACTGTAACTTCATTGCAGTGTCAATGTAAGCCTACTTGTGACAATAATAAAGATTGTTATTCTTGTTATTATTCTCTCTATCTCCATCAAACACATTCTCTTTCTATTCATACATAGACACTCTCTCTTTCGACATTCTCACACATCAATCAGGCAGAAGATACAGAAGTCTGAAGATTCGCACATCCAGACATAGGGGCAGCTTCTTCCCCACAGCTCCTAGACTCCTCAACGACCCTCCCTCGGACTGATCTGTTCCCTGTAAGAACACTATTCACGACGCCCTATGCTGCTCTTGCTTATGAATTTGCTTTGTTTGGGCCCTTGTTCCGCACTGTCAGCAATCACTGTTTGTCGATGCACCATTTGTCAATGTTCTCTGTTGATTATTCTTTTGTCGACTGTACGTACTGTGTCCGTTCCCTCGGCTGCAGAAAAATACTTTTCACTGTACTTCGGTACATGTGACAATAAATATCAATCAATCATCTCTCCCCATTCACACACTCTGCCTCCATCCATTTCTCTCTCCATTCGAACACACAAGTGGATTGAGAGCCGTGGGACGGGACGTTCCGTTTCCCGGGGGCGATTTGATAATCGGTGATCGGGCAGAGAATCCATTTTTTCGAACAAATCGGGGGCGGTGCCTGTTTCACGCAGGTTGCGCATGCTCCGCCCCCTCCAAAATGGCGTCATTGCGGCACACGCCGTTGGGTCGGCCTCAGGACGTCACCTAAAGGCCCTCCCCCGATTCGTCACCCCCGATGGGCCAAGTTCCTGACCACGCGGTTGCCGCCACAGTTGGGGGGGGGGGGGGCGTACTGCTGGCCAGGGGGTGGGGGGCTTCTGCGAGGGTTGGGGGAACTGGTGGGGGGTGGCCAGCATTGAATAACATTGTTTAAGGGATAATTGTGAGCTATTTACTTGTGTGATGTTAAAGATAATTTAATGCTGTGTTAGTAATAAAGTTTGTTTTAATCTACCATCTCCTTATTTTTGTATGAAATCACTGCTGGAGCGAGGAATGCTTTCCTCCCCGTCTTACACAATTGAAATAAAATATTGGGGTTTCTGTCCTTTATCCTAGTCTCTGTTGGGTCCAGGATTGTAATAACTCTCCCTCTCTCTCTTTATGCTCACTGTGTGCGAATGGGGAGAGTGTGTAAATGGAGTGAGAGAATGTGAATGGAGCGAGAATGTGAATGGAGAGACGTAGTGTGTGAATGGAGAGAATGTGTGAATGGAGAGAGTGTGTAAATGGAGTGAGAGAATGTGAATGGAGTGAGAGAATGTGAATGGAGAGAGGCAGTGTGTGAATGGAGAGAATGTGTGAATGGAGAGTGTGTGAATGGAGTGAGAGAATGTGATTGGAGAGAGGCAGTGTGTGAATGGAGAGAATGTGTGAATGGAGAGTGTGTGAATGGAGTGAGAGAATGTGATTGGAGAGAGGCAGTGTGTGAATGGAGAGAATGGTGTGAATGGAGAGAATGTGTGAATGGAGAGAGTGTGAATGGAGAGAATGTGTGAATGGAGAGTGTGTGAATGGAGTGAGAGAATGTGATTGGAGAGAGGCAGTGTGTGAATGGAGAGAATGGTGTGAATGGAGAGAATGTGTGAATGGAGAGAGTGTGAATGGAGAGAATGTGTGAATGGAGAGTGTGTGAATGGAGTGAGAGAATGTGATTGGAGAGAGGCAGTGTGTGAATGGAGAGAATGGTGTGAATGGAGAGAATGTGTGAATGGAGAGAGTGTGAATGGAGAGAATGTGTGAATGGAGAGTGTGTGAATGGAGTGAGAGAATGTGAATGGAGCGAGAATGTGAATGGAGAGACGCAGTGTGTGAATGGAGAGAATGTGTGAATGGAGAGTGTGTGAATGGAGTGAGAGAATGTGAATGGAGAGGCGCAGTGTGTGAATGGAGAGAATGTGTGAATGGAGAGTGTGTGAATGGAGTGAGAGAATGTGAATGGAGAGGCGCAGTGTGTGAATGGAGAGAATGTGTGAATGGAGAGTGTGTGAATGGAGTGAGAGAATGTGAATGGAGAGGCGCAGTGTGTGAATGGAGAGAATGTGTGAATGGTGAAAGAGTGTAATTGGGGAGAGAGTATGGAGTGTGAATGGAGAGAATGTGTGAATGGAGAGGGTGTGAATGGAGTGAGAGAATGTGAATGGAGAGAATGTGTGAATGGTGAAAGAGAGTGTAATTGGGGAGAGAGTATGGAGTGTGAATGGAGAGAATGTGTGAAAAGAAAGGGAGGGTGTGTGAATGGAGAGAGAGAAAGATAGTGGGTGGGATTCTCCGCTTGCCAACGCCAATATCGCAATCGGTGATTGGGCATAGAACTCCTGTTGACGTCAATATCGGGGGCATCGCCTGTTTTCGGATGCTCCACCCCGTCCATCATCGGGAAGTGCGTTCCTCGCCGTTGGGAAGGTATCAGGATGTTCCCTGAAGGCCCTCCCCCCCGATGGGCCGACTTCGCGAGGTTGTGGATCACTTGTGGTCTGAAGTTTTGTCAACCTCCCGTGGCGGCTGTGGACTGTGCCCAGCGTCGCCACAGTCTGGGGGGGGGGGGGGGGCATTCCGCTGGCCAGGGGGGCTTCGGCAGGTCCTGGGGGGACTGGTGGGGGGCTGGTCCATGGGTGGCGAGGGGGGTTACACGGGGGCACTATCTGGCAGACTGGGTCCACGATGGCGCCATGTTGTACAGGTCATCGCCGTGCGCACGCACGGCCACGGATCCGGCAATTCTCCGGCCGTTTCTGTCGGGAATGCCGGGGACTTTATGTGGCGCGGCTGCTAGACCCTCACCGTGCGGTACATCGGGGCGGGGGCGCCGCCAACGTTTTCATCATAAGACTAGATACATGCTCCGGACATAGCTTCAGAATCGGAGAATATAGTCCTGTGTGTGTGTGAAGGGAGAGAGGGAGAATGTGAATGGAGAGGGTGTGTGAATGGAGAGAGTGTGTGAATGGAGAGAGTGTGTGAATGGAGAGAGTGTGTGAATGGAGAGAGTGTGTGAAGGGAGAGAGATGGTGTGTGAATGGAGAGAGTGTGTGAATGGAGAGAGTGTGTGAATGGAGAGAGTGTGTGAATGGAGAGAGTGTGTGAATGGAGAGAGTGTGTGAAGGGAGAGAGATGGTGTGTGAATGGAGAGAGTGTGTGAATGGAGAGAGTGTGTGAATGGAGAGAGTGTGTGAATGGAGAGAGTGTGTGAAGGGAGAGAGATGGTGTGTGAATGGAGAGAGTGTGTGAATGGAGAGAGTGTGTGAATGGAGAGAGTGTGTGAATGGAGAGAGTGTGTGAATGGAGAGAGTGTGAATGGAGAGAGTGTGTGAATGGAGAGGGTGTGTGAATGGAGAGAGTGTGTGAATGGAGAGAGTGTGTGAATGGAGAGAGTGTGTGAATGGAGAGAGTGTGAATGGAGAGAGTGTGTGAATGGAGAGAGTGTGTGAATGGAGAGAGTGTGTGAATGGAGAGAGTGTGTGAATGGAGAGAGTGTGTGAAGGGAGAGAGATGGTGTGTGAATGGAGAGAGTGTGTGAATGGAGAGGGTGTGTGAATGGAGAGAGTGTGTGAATGGAGAGAGTGTGTGAATGGAGAGAGTGTGTGAATGGAGAGAGTGTGTGAAGGGAGAGAGATGGTGTGTGAATGGAGAGAGTGTGTGAATGGAGAGAGTGTGTGAATGGAGAGAGTGTGTGAATGGAGAGAGTGTGAATGGAGAGAGTGTGTGAATGGAGAGGGTGTGTGAATGGAGAGAGTGTGTGAATGGAGAGAGTGTGTGAATGGAGAGAGTGTGTGAATGGAGAGAGTGTGAATGGAGAGAGTGTGTGAATGGAGAGAATGTGTGAATGGAGAGAGTGTGTGAATGGAGAGAGTGTGTGAATGGAGAGAGTGTGTGAAGGGAGAGAGAGAGTGTGTGAATGGAGAGAGTGTGTGAATGGAGAGAGTGTGTGAATGGAGAGAGTGTGTGAATGGAGAGAGTGTGTGAATGGAGAGAGTGTGTGAATGGAGAGAGTGTGAATGGAGAGAGTGTGTGAATGGAGAGGGTGTGTGAATGGAGAGAGTGTGTGAATGGAGAGAGTGTGTGAATGGAGAGGGTGTGTGAATGGAGAGAGTGTGTGAATGGAGAGAGTGTGTGAATGGAGAGAGTGTGTGAATGGAGAGAGTGTGTGAATGGAGAGAGTGTGTGAATGGAGAGGGTGTGTGAATGGAGAGAGTGTGTGAATGGAGAGAGAGAGTGTGGGAATGGAGAGAGAGAGTGTGGGAATGGAGAGAGAGAGTGTGGGAATGGAGAGAGAGAGTGTGTGAATGGAGAGAATGTTCCCATACAGCCTCCCCGGACAGACTCCGGAATGTGGTGACTAGGGGCTTTTCACAGTAACTTCATTGAAGCCAACTCGTGACAATAAGCGATTTTCATTTCCTTTTTTCAATGTGTGAATGGAGAGAGTTTGTGAGTGGAGACGGAGAGTCTGTGAATGGAGAAGAGTGTGAATGGAGAGGGAGTGTGTGCGAATGGAGAGAGGGAAAGTGTGAATGGGGAGGGAGAGGGAACGGAGAGTGTGTGAATGGAGAGAGTGTGGGAATGGAGAGAGTGTGTGAATGGAGAGAGAGAGTGTGGGAATGGAGAGTGAGAGTGTGGGAATGGAGAGAGTGTGTGAATGGAGAGAGTGTGGGAATGGAGAGAGAGAGAGTGTGAATGGAGAGAGTGTGTGAATGGAGAGGGAGAGTGTGTGAATGGAGGGAATGTGTGAATGGAGAGAGAGAGTGTGAATGGGGAGGGAGAGGGAACGGAGAGAGTGTGTGAATGGAGAGTGAGAGTGTGTGAATGGGGAGAGGGAGAATGTGAATGGGGAGGGAGAGGGAACGGAGAGAGAGCGTGTGAACGCACAGCCTGTAACTGGAGGGAGTGGTTTACTTACTGTGTGAGAACAGTGACTGTAATGAGAGCTGAACTGTTCCTCAGTCACAGCTAAAATATAACAATGTAATATAAACAACTTAATGGGCTACAAAGCAAAGCCGAGCAGAATCTCCAGCATCAGCTCACCCCTCCCCAATAAACCCAAAGCATTCTATGCACATTTCATGCAGGGAGCCAGCAAACCCTCCCCGCAGCCTCGGACACCCCCGTACCCAACATCACAGCTTCCAAAGGCAGATCAGAATTCTTGAAAGTAAACCCTTGGAAAGCGAAGGGTCCTGACAGAATGTCTGGTCGTGCATTCACATCCTGCGTGGACCAACCAGTGATGTGTTTGTGGACACCTTCAATCGCTTCCTACTGCATTCTGGGGTTCCTCCCTGCTTCAAGAGGACCACTATCATGACGGTGCCAAAGAAGAACTAGGCAACGTGCCTCAACGACTACCGTCCGGTGGCCCTGACATCTATTATTATGAAGTGCTTCGAGAAGTTGGTCGTGAGACACATCAACTCCATACTCCCAGAATGCCGAGATCCACTGCAATTCGCATACCACATACCCGGTCCACAGCAGACGCCATCTCCCTGGCCCTATACTCATCCCTTGGAGCATCTCGACAACAAGGACTCCTACGTCAGACTCCTATTCATTGACTACAGCTCCGCCTTCAACACCATAATCCCAGCCAAGCTCATATCAAAGCTCCAAAACCTAGGTCTTGGCCCCTCTCTCATCCTCCCTCGACTTCCTGACCCATAGATCACAATCAGTAAGGATAAACAACAGCACCTTCTCCATGATAGTCCTCAATACCGGGACCTTGCAAGGCTGCGTACTTAGCCCTCAACTATACTCCCTGTACACACACGACTGCATGGTAAATCTGGCTCAAACTCCATCTACAACATTGCTGATGACAAAACCGTAATGGGTCGGATCTTGAACAATGATGAGTCAGAATACAGGAGGGAGATAGAGAACGTGGTGGAGTGGTGTAACAACAACGATCTCTCCCTCAATGTTAGCAAAACTAAGGAGCTGGTCATTGACATCAGGAAGCAAAGTATTCGTACACACCTCTGTCAGCATCAATGGAGAAGGTTGACAGCTTCAAATTCCTCGGGGTGTGTTGTGTTCTGTCGCTTTGGATAACACCGGCTGCTACTTGATGCAGTCTTAACTAAAGGATGCTCCAGACTCCGAAATGAGTTCAACGTGTTTATTGAACAATTAACACAGTTCTCAAATGCGTTCGACTCTCTGCTAATCTAACTGTAGTAACTCAGTATAACTGTAGCAGCCTGCTCTAAGCCACGTGCTGGGGTGTGATGCTGCTGATCAACCCTGTCTAACTCTCTAGATGTCTGTCTGTGGAAAGGGGCAGGGTGTGAGTGCCTCATCCCTTTCATAGTGTTTATGTCATGCCCCCTTGTGGTGATGCCTCCTCTGAGTGTCCTGACTGCCCATTGGTTGTGTCCTATTCTGAGTGTTCATTGGTTGCATGTTTGCATATCATGACAGGGTGCACATCGCCAACAATCTGTCCTGGTCCACCCACGTTGATGCTACCACCAAGAAAGCACAATAGCACCGATACTGCCTCAGGAAACTAAGGGAATTCGGCATGTCCACATTCATTCTTAGCAATTTTTACAGGTACACCACAGAAATCATCCTATCTGGCTTCACAACCTGGTATGGCAACTGCTCGGCCCAAAACCATAAGAAACTACAGAGTCATGTACACAGCCCAGACCATCACACAAACCTGCCTCCCATCCATTGACTCTGTCTACACCTCCCGCTGCCTGGGGAAAGTGGGCAGCATAATCAAAGACTGCTCCCACTCGGGTCAGTACTGAGGGAGTGCCGCACTGTTAGAGGGTCAGTACTGAGGGAGTGCCGCATTGTCAGAGGGTCAGTACTGAGGGAGTGCTGCACTGTCAGAGAGTCAGTACAGAGGGAGTGCTGCACTGTCAGAGGGTCAGTACTGAGGGAGTGCCGCACTGTCAGAGGGTCAGTACTGAGGGAGCGCTGCACTGTCAGAGGGTCAGTACAGAGGGAGTGCTGCACTGTCAGAGGGTCAGTACTGAGGGAATGCTGCACTGTCAGAGGGTCAGTGCTGAGGGAGTGCCGCACTGTCAGAGGATCAGTACTGAGGGAGTGCCGCATGCAGACGGTCAGTACTGAGGGAGTGCTGCACTGTCAGAGGGTCAGTACTGAGGGAGTGCCGCACTGTCAGAGGGCCAGTACTGAGGGAGTGCTGCACTGTCCAAGGATCAGAACTGAGGGAGTGCTGCACTGTCAGAGGGTCAGTACTGAGGGAGTGCCGCACTGTAGAGGGTCAGTACTGAGGGAGTGCTGCACTGTCAGAGTGTCAGTACTGAGGGAGCGCTGCACTGTCAGAGGGTCAGTACTGAGGGAGTGCTGCACTGTCAGAGGGTCAGTACTGAGGGAGGGCTGCACTGTCAGAGGGTCAGTACAGAGGGAGTGCTGCACTGTCAGAGGGTCAGTACTGAGGGAGCGCTGCACTGTCAGAGGGTCAGTACTGAGGGAGTGCTGCTCTGTCAGAGGGTCAGTACTGAGGGAGTGCTGCACTGTCTGAGGGTCAGTACTGAGGGAGTGCTGCACTGTCAGAGGGTCAGTACTGAGGGAGTGCTGCACTGTTAGAGGGTCAGTACAGAGGGAGTGCTGCACTGTCAGAGGGTCAATACTGAGGGAGTGCCGCACTGTCAGAGGGTCAGTACTGAGGGAGCGCTGCACTGTCAGAGGGTCAGTACAGAGGGAGTGCTGCACTGTCAGAGGGTCAGTACTGAGGGAATGCTGCACTGTCAGAGGGTCAGTGCTGAGGGATTGCCGCACTGTCAGAGGATCAGTACTGAGGGAGTGCCGCACTGCAGACGGTCAGTACTGAGGGAGTGCTGCACTGTCAGAGGGTCAGTACTGAGGGAGTGCCGCACTGTCAGAGGGTCAGTACTGAGGGAGTGCTGCACTGTCCAAGGATCAGTACTGAGGGAGTGCTGCACTGTCAGAGGATCAGTACTGAGGGAGTGCCGCACTGTAGAGGGTCAGTACTGAGGGAGTGCTGCACTGTCAGAGTGTCAGTACTGAGGGAGCGCTGCACTGTCAGAGGGTCAGTACTGAGGGAGTGCTGCACTGTCAGAGGGTCAGTACTGAGGAAGGGCTGCACTGTCAGAGGGTCAGTACTGAGGGAGTGCTGCACTGTCAGAGGGTCAGTACTGAGGGAGCGCTGCACTGTCAGAGGGTCAGTACTGAGGGAGTGCTGCACTGTCTGAGGGTCAGTACTGAGGGAGTGCCGCACTGTCAGAGGGTCAGTACTGAGGGAGTGCTGCACTGTCAGAGGGTCAGTACTGAGGGAGTGCTGCACTGTCTGAGGGTCAGTACTGAGGGAGTGCTGCACTGTCTGAGGGTCAGTACTGAGGGAGTGCCGCACTGTCAGAGGGTCAGTACTGAGAGAGTGCCGCACTGTCAGAGGGTCAGTACTGAGGGAGTGCCACACTGTCAGAGGGTCAGTACTGAGGGAGTGCCGCACTGTCAGAGGGTCAGTACTGAGGGAGCGCCGCACTGTCAGAGGGTCAGTACTGAGGGAGTGCCGCACTGTCAGAGGGTCAGTACTGAGGGAGTGCCGCACTGTCAGAGGGTCAGTACTGAGGGAGTGCTGCACTGTCAGAGGGTCAGTACTGAGGGAGTGCCGCACTGTCAGAGGGGCAGTACTGAGGGAGTGCTGCACTGTCAGAGGGTCAGTACTGAGGGAGTGCTGCACTGTCAGAGGGTCAGTACTGAGGGAGTGCCACACTGTCAGAGGGTCAGTACTGAGGGAGTGCCGCACTGTCAGAGGGTCAGTACTGAGGGAGCGCCGCACTGTCAGAGGGTCAGTACTGAGGGAGTGCCGCACTGTCAGAGGGTCTGTACTGAGGGAGTGCCGCACTGTCAGAGGGTCAGTACTGAGGGAGTGCTGCACTGTCAGAGGGTCAGTACTGAGGGAGTGCCGCACTGTCAGAGGGGCAGTACTGAGGGAGTGCTGCACTGTCAGAGGGTCAGTACTGAGGGAGTGCTGCACTGTCAGAGGGTCAGTACTGAGGGAGTGCTGCACTCTCAGAAGTATTATATTTTAACTGATGTGTTAAGTGAAGGCCCTGTCTGTCCTGTCTGGTGGGATTGAAGATCTTAAAACGCTATTTAATGGAAAGACAGAGTTCTCAAGATCTGGACAATATTTATTCATCAACTAACATCATGAAACATTGTGAAATGTTGATGTGACAGGGGCTCGCTCACAACCAGCTTCTTCTGGAGTGGCTAATGTGTGATCTCCCTTGATAAAGGTGCAGTGTCTGTGTCCCTATTGGAAGCAGTTGAAGGAATATTATCCTGGAATCACACAGGATGACATTCACTGTGGGGCCATTAAACGCCTAGTGTCACTAATTCCAGCTCCTCGGCTCCAATCTCTGGGAGTTAACCATCCTGGCCGCCTGCTCCCATGTGGTTCTTGGGCTTATAGGCACCCTGTCGTTAGCTGCCTTAACTCAGGGAATTATCTCCCTAAACCTCTTCACCTCTCGCTCTCCTTTAAGATGCTCCTTAACACGATCTCTTTGACCAAGGGTTCGATCACTGGTCCTAATATCTCCTCTGTGGCTCAGTGTCAAATCTGGTTTTATAATGCTCCTGTGACGCGCACCGGGACAACAAAGAACAACAAAGAACAAAGAAAAGTACAGCACAGGAACAGGCCCTTCGGCCCTCCAAGCCCGTGCCGACCATGCTGCCCGTCTAAACTGAAACCTTCTCCACTTCTCCACTCCCTCTATTCCCATCCTATTCATGTATTTGCCAAGATGCCCCATAAACGTCACTATCGTCCCTGCTTCCACCACCTCCTCCGGCAGCGAGTTCCAGGCACCCACTACCCTCTGTGTAAAAAACTTCCCTCGTACATCTCCTCTAAACCTTGCCCCTCGCACCTTAAACCTATGCCCCCTAGTAATTGACCCCTCTACCCTGGGGAAAAGCCTCTGACTATCCACTCTGTCTATGCCCCTCATAATTTTGTAGACCTATAATTTGTTAATGGGATGTGGGCGTCGCTGGCCAGGTTGGCATTTATTTAGCATGCTAATTGTCCTTGAGGAGGTGGTGGTGAGCCGCCTTCTTGAACTGCCATAGTCCATTTCATTGGTTTGAAGGTAAGATATAAATATACAGGTATCAGTGCTGGGACCCAACTGTTTGCAATTTATATAAATGACTGGGAACAAGGGATTGAAGGGGCAGTTGCCAAATTCGATGATGACGCAAAGCCAGGTAGGGAAGTAAGTTGTGAAGAATCGCAGAATTCCTACATTGCAGACGGAGGCCATCAAATCTGCACCAATCCTCTGAAAGAGCACCCTACCTAGACCCACTCCCCCATCCTAGCCCAGCAGCCTAACCTGGACATTAAGGGCAATTTAGCCTGGCCAATCCACCCAACCTGCACATCTTTGTACTGTGGGAGGAAACCGGAGCACCCGGAGGAAACCCACGCAAACACGGGGAGGAAGCGCAAGAATGGTGGAGCAGGTTTGAGGGGCTGAATGGTCTTCGCCCGTTGACATTTACATAGAATTTTACAGTACAGAAACTTGTTGTTGTTCCTTGTTGTTGATGTCTTTCCTTCTATTCTTTCGGACACGAGAGTCTCAGAATATTCTTAACTTTTTGTAAACTCTTTTTTTCCAGTTTGTTAGTTATTTTTCTTCAGTGTTTATTTTCCTGTGAGAGAGAGAGTAGAGTTAGTCCCCACACTTTCACTTTTACTCTCTCTCTCTCTCTCTCTCTCTGTCTCTCGGTGATCCTCTTATTGTGCCACTTCTTTTGAAAGTGACTCTCTCCCTGCTGTGCCCACCACACTCGCTCAGCGTACCTCTCCTTTGTCCAGCCCCCTCATACATGTCAATGAGCCCCCGTTAAAAACCATTTAGGAAACCAATGAATTTTAAAACCCGGGGACAGAGCATCGAGAGGGGATCAATGACGGGGATTAACAAGAGCAACTCAAAGAACTTTCACTTTGGTGGGGGGAGGCCCATAAGTCTGGACTGAGCAAGGGGGGGGCCAGGAATGTGAGAGACAGGGAGGAGAGAGGGAAACTCCAAAGATTTTTTACTAAATTTAGAGTACCCAATTCTGTTTTTCCACCCCAATTAAGGGGCAATTTAGCATGGCCAATCCACCGACGCTGCACATCTTTGGGTTGTGGGGTTGAGACCCACGCAGACACGGGGAGAATGTGCAAACTCCACACGGACAGTGACCCGGGGCCGGGATCGAACCCGGGACCTCGGGGGCCATGAGGCAGCAGTGCTAACCACTGCGCCACCGCGCCGCCCTGGAAAAGTTAAGGAGAAGGAGAAAAAGGGGAGGGGGAGAAGAGAAATCAAATTAAAATAAATTGGGAATGAGAAATGGGTAAAGAGAAGGTGCTGTAGTGGAGGATGAATGGGAGTTTCAGTCTGTGTTTGACCTCGAGCAGCTGCCCAGATGCTCAGAGCTCTCCCCTGAAAATCTGAAAGCTGCAAACAAGGTTTTTTTTTGTAAAAGTATAAACAAGTTAATTCGATAAACCAATTGGACTTGGCTGAAAGGCAGCGGGTGAGTGAAAAGGCACCCAACTGTCAGCTCATCGTAGCTACAAAAAAAATAGAGGGTAATTTGATTATCATTTAAGAGCCACATTTCCACCCCCCCCCCCCCCCCCCCCCCCCATCTGCCACGCGAGCTGATTGCGCTTTCGTTACAGACCATGTCTGGGAATTCAATTGGTGCAGATCAGATTGCAGCTCAACTCAGTCTCACTGCCCATTTCCTGCCCCGGGCGCTGACTCTCAAAGCAGGGCAGCCCGGTGAACGAGCTGCCTCCATCGGTCCCTTGACAACAAGGAGGACGTTGCATTCATATGGCGCCTTTCAGTGTCTCAGGCTGTCCAAAAACGCCTCACACGGCCTGTGAAGTACGTTTCGAGGTGTAATCACCAGTGGTCACCTGCGTGACGCAGCCGCCAAATTGCACACAGCAAGATCCCACACACGGTACTCCGATAGGGCAGGATTACCTGTTTGTGCGACCTTTGCTAAGGGATAAGTATTGGCCTTGAGGCTCTGGGCCGGACTCTGCTTTGGTGTACAGTAAGAAGTCTTACAACACTCAGCTGAGGAAGGAGCTGTGCTCCGAAAGCTAGTGATTCCAAACAAACCTGTTGGACTTTAACCTGGTGTTGTCAGACTTCTTACTGTGCTCACCCCAGCCCAACGCCGGCATCTCCACATTTGAATTTGACGTAATGGCTTCCCTCAGAGGACACACGTTTATTCAAATGTGTTTTTCGGCTGTTTGGGTGATTTGTATAAGCGGACAGCACCGAGGAATCGTTTTCACACAGCCACACACAGGCGATAGTTTACAAAAGTTAACTCCTGCTGAGGTGGTGCAGCAGTTAGCCCTGTAGGCACACGGCGCTGAGGTCCCAGGTTCGATCCCGGCTCTGGGTCACTGTCCGTGAGGAGTTTGCACATTCTCCCCGTGTCTGGGTGGGTTTCACCCCCACAACCTAAAGATGTGCAGGGTAGGTGGATTTGCCACGCTAAATTGCCCCTTAATTGGTAAAAATTAATTCGGTATTCCAAATTTTAATGGGATTGGAAGGTGATGTGTGGCCGCCAGGCTTAGAGGGAACATTGCAACTGGGATCATGCTTCAACACCTTATCCAACAGATAGCAAACTGCGACAGTGCGGCACTCCCTCAGTACTGACCCTCTGACAGTGCAGCACTCCCTCAGTACTGACCCTCTGACAGTGCGGCACTCCCTCAGTACTGACCCTCTGACAGTGCGGCGCTCCCTCAGTACTGACCCTCTGACAGTGCGGCACTCCCTCAGTACTGACCCTCTGACAGTGCAGCACTCCCTCAGTACTGACCCTCTGACAGTGCGGCGCTCCCTCAGTACTGACCCTCTGACAGTGCGGCACTCCCTCAGTACTGACCCTCTGACAGTGCGGCACTCCCTCAGTACTGACCCTCTGACAGGGCAGCAGTCCCTCAGTACTGACCCTCTGACAGTGCAGCACTCCCTCAGTACTGACCCTCTGACAGTGCGGCAGTCCCTCAGTACTGACCCTCTGACAGTGCAGCACTCCCTCAGTACTGACCCTCTGACAGTGCGGCACTCCCTCAGTACTGACCCTCTGACAGGGCAGCTCTCCCTCAGTACTGACCCTCTGACAGTGCAGCACTCCCTCAGTACTGACCCTCTGACAGTGCAGCGCTCCCTCAGTACTGACTCTCTGACAGTGCAGCACTCACTCAGTACTGACCCTCTGACAGTGCGGCACTCCCTCAGTACTGACCTTCTGACAGTGCAGCGCTCCCTCAGTACTGACCCTCTGACAGTGCAGCACTCCCTCAGTACTGACCCTCTGCAGTGCAGCACTCCCTCAGTACTGACCCTCTGACAGTGCGGCACTCCCTCAGTACTGACCCTCTATCAGTGCAGCACAGCCTCAGTACTGACCCTCTGACAGTGCAGCACTCCCTCAGTACTGACCCTCTTACAGTGCAGCACTCCCTCAGTACTGACCCTCTGACAGTGCGGCACTCCCTCAGTACTGACCCTCTGACAGTGCGGCACTCCCTCAGTACTGACCCTCTGACAGTGCAGCGCTCCCTCAGTACTGACCCTCTGACAGTGCGGCACTCCCTCAGTACTGACTCTCTGACAGTGCAGCACTCCCTCAGTACTGACCCTCTGACAGTGCAGCACTCCCTCAGTACTGACCCTCTGACAGTGCGGCACTCCCTCAGTACTGACTCTCTGACAGTGCAGCACTCACTCAGTACTGACCCTCTGACAGTGCGGCACTCCCTCAGTACTGACCCTCTGCAGTGCGGCACTCCCCCAGTACTGACCTTCTGACAGTGCAGCGCTCCCTCAGTACTGACCCTCTGACAGTGCAGCACTCCCTCAGTACTGACCCTCTGCAGTGCAGCACTCCCTCAGTACTGACCCTCTGACAGTGCGGCACTCCCTCAGTACTGACCCTCTATCAGTGCAGCACAGCCTCAGTACTGACCCTCTGACAGTGCAGCACTCCCTCAGTACTGACCCTCTTACAGTGCAGCACTCCCTCAGTACTGACCCTCTGACAGTGCGGCACTCCCTCAGTACTGACCCTCTGACAGTGCGGCACTCCCTCAGTACTGACCCTCTGACAGTGCAGCACTCGCTCAGTACTGACCCTCTGACAGTGCAGCACTCCCTCAGTACTGACCCTCTGACAGTGCAGCACAGCCTCAGTACTGACCCTCTGGCAGTGCAGCACTCCCTCGGTACTGACCCTCTGACAGTGCAGCACTCCCTCAGTACTGACCCTCTGACAGTGCGACACTCCCTCAGTACTGACTCTCTGACAGTGCGGCACTCCCTCAGTACTGACCCTCTGACAGTGCGACACTCCCTCAGTACTGACTCTCTGACAGTGCAGCACTCCCTCAGTACTGACCCTCTGACAGTGCAGCACTCCCTCAGTACTGACTCTCTGACAGTGCAGCACTCCCTCAGTACTGACCCTCTGACTGTTATCTCAGTGACTGTAATCTCAGTGACTGTATTCTCAATGACTTGAGTCTCAGTGTCTGCAATCTCAGTGACTGTATTCTCAGTGCCTGTATTCTCAGTGCCTGTATTCTCAGTGCCTGTAATCTCAGTGTCTGTAATCTCAGTGTCTGTAATATCAGTGTCTGTATTCTCAGTGCCTGTAATCTCAGTGACTGTAATCTCAGTGCCTGGAATCTCAGTGACTATAATCTCAGTGGCTGTATTCTCAGTGTCTGTAATCTAAGTGCCTGTAATCCCAGTGCCTGTAATCTCAGTGCCTGTAATCTCAGTGACCGTAATCTCAGTGCTTGTAATCTCAGTGACTGTAATCTCAGTGCCTGGAATCTCAGTGACTGTATTCTCAGTAACTGTAATCTCAGTGTCTATAATCTCAGTGTCTGTAATCTCAGTGACAGTAATCTCAGTGTCTGTAATCTGAGTGTCTGTAATCTGAAGGCCTGTAATCTGAGTGTCTATAATCTCTGTGACTGTAATCTGTTCCTATAATCTCAGTGTCTGTAATCGCAGTGTCTGTAATGGCAGTGACTGTAATCTCAATGTCTATAATCTCAGTGTCTGTAATCTAAGTGACTGTAATCCCAGTGACTGTATTCTTAGTGACTGTAATGGCTGTGACTGTAATCTCTGTGCCTGCAATCTCAGTGACTGTATTCTCAGTGCCTGTAATCTCAGTGTCTGTATACTCAATGACTGCAATGTCAGTGACTGTAATATGAATGACTGTAATCTCAATGCCTGTAATCTCAGTGTCTGTAATCTCAGTGGCTAGAGTCTCAACGGCTGGATTCTGAGTGACTGTATTCTGAGTGACTGTAATCTCTGTGATTGTAATCTTTGTGACTGTATTCTCAGTGACTGTAATCTCAGTGACTGTAATCTCAGTATCACTAATCTCAGTGACTGTAATCTCAATGTCTGTAATCTCAGTGTCTGTAATCTTAGTGTCTCTAATCTCCGTGTCTATAATCTCAGTGTCTGTAATCTCAGTGACTGTTATCTCAGTGACTGTAGTCGCGGTGACTGTAGTCGCGGTGTCTGTAATGTCAGTGACTGTAATCTCAATGTCTGTAATCTCAGTGTCTGTAATCTAAGTGACTGTATTCTCAGTGACTGTATTCTCAGTGACTGTATTCTCAGTGACTGCAATGTCAGTGACTGTAATCTGAATGACTGTAATCTCAATGCCTGTAATCTCAGTGTCTGTAATCTCAGTGGCTAGAGTCTCAACGGCTGTATTCCGAGTGACTGTATTCTGAGTGGCTGTAATCTCAGTGATTGTAATCTCAGTGACTGTATTCTCAGTGTCTGTAATCTTAATGCCTGTAATCTCAGCTCCTGTAATCTCAGTGTCTGTAATCTCAATGTCTGTAATCTCAGTGTCAGTGATCTCAGTGACTGTATTCTCAGTACCTGTAATCTCAATGCCTGTAACCTCAATTCTGGTAATCTCAGTAACTGTATTCTCAGTGCCTGTAATCTCAGTGTCTGTAATCTCAGTGTCTGTAATCTCAATGACTGTAATCTCAGTGCCTATGATCTCAGTGACTGTAATCTCAGTGTCTGTATACTCAGTGACTGCAATCTCAGTGTCTCTACTCTCAGTGACTGTAATCTCAGTGACTGTAATCTCAGTGACTGTAATTTCAGTGACTGTATTCTAAGTGACTGTAATCTCAGCATTTGTAATCTCAGTGTCTGTAAACTCAGTGACTGTAATCTCAGTGACAAGAGTCTCAATGTCTGTATTCGTAGTGACGGTATTCTGAGTGACTGTATTCTCAGTGTCTGTAATCTCAGTGACTATATTCTGAGTGACTGTAATCTCAGTGACTGTAATCTCAGTGACTATATTCTCAGTGACTGTAATCTCAGTGTCTGTAATCTCAGTAACTGTAATGCTAGTGTCTGTAATCTCCGTGGCTGCAATCTCAATATCTGTAATCTCAGTGACTGTATTCTGAGTGGCTGTAATCTCAGTGTCTGTAATCTCAGTATCTGTAATATCAGTGTCTGTAATCTCAGTGTCTGTAATCTCAGTGTCTGTAATCTCAGTGACTGTAATGGCAGTGACTTTAATCTCAGTGTCTGTAATCTCAATGTCTGTAATCTCAGTGCCTGTAATCTCAGTGTCTGTAATCTCAGTGACTGTAATCTCAGTGACTGTATTCTCAGTGACTGTAATCTCAGTGACTGTAATGGCAGTGACTATAATCACAGTGACTGTAATCTCAATGTCTGTAATCTCCATGTCTGCATTCTCAGTGACTGTAATCTCAGTGCCTGTAGTATCAGTGACTGTAATCTCAGTGTCTGTAATCTCAATGTCTGTAATCTCAGTGCCTGTAATCTCAGTGTCTGTATACTCAGCGACTAATCTCAGTGACTGTAATCTCAGTGTCTATAATCCCAGTGACTGTAATCTCAGTGTCTATAATCTCAGTGCCAGTAACCTCAGTGTCTGTAATCTCAGTGACTGTAATGGCAGTGACTGTAATCTCAGTCACTGTTATCTCGGTCTCTGTAATCTCCATGTCTGTATTCTCAGTCACTGTAATCTCGGTGACTGCAATCTCAGTGACGGTAATCTCAGTGACTGTAATCTCAGTGAATGCAATCTAAGTGACTGTAATCCCAGTGACTGTAATGGCTGACTGTAATCTCAGTGCCTGTGATCTCAGTTCCTGTAATCTCAATGCCTGTAACCTCAGTTCCTGTAATCTCAGTGTCTGTAATCTCAGTGACTGTAATCTCAGTGCCTATGATCTCAGTGACTGTAATCTCAGTATCTGTAATGTCACTGATTGAGATCTCAATGTCTGTAATCTCTGTGACTGTAATCTCAGTATCTGTAATCTTAGTGTCTGTAATCTCCGTGTCTGTAATCTCAGTGACTGTAATCTCAGTGACTGTATTATCAGTAAGAAGTCTTACAACACCAGGTTAAAGTCCAACAGGTTTGTTTCAAACACGAGCTTTCGGAGCACGGCTCCTTCTTCAGGTGAAGAAGGAGCCGTGCTCCGAAAGCTCGTGTTTGAAACAAACCTGTTGGACTTTAACCTGGTGTTGTAAGACTTCTTACTGTGCTCACCCCAGTCCAACGCCGGCATCTCCACATCATGTATTATCAGTGACTGTATTATCAGTGACTGTAATGGCAGTGACTTTAATCTCAGTGTCTGTAATCTCAGTGTCTGTAATCTCAGTGTCTGTAATCTCAGTGACTGTAATCTCAGTGACTGTAATCTCAGTGACTGTAATCTCAGTGACTGTAATCTCAGTGTCTGTAATCTCAGTGTCTGTAATCTCAGTGACTATAATCTCAGTGACTGTAATCTCAGTGTCTGTAATCTCAGTGTCTGTAATCTCAGTGACTGTATTCTGAGTGGCTATAATCTCAGTGACTGTCATTTCAGTGTCTGTAATCTCAGTGTCTGTAATCTTAGTGACTGTAATGCTAGTGTCTGTAATCTCCGTGGCTGCAATCTCAATGTCTGTAAACTCAGTGACTGTAATCTCAGTCACCAGAGTCTCAATGTCTGTATTCTGAGTGACTGCATTCTGAGTGACTGTAATCTCAGTGACTGTAATCAGTGACTGTAATCTCAGTGACTGTATTCTCAGTGACTGTAATCTCAGTGCCTGTAATCTTAGTGACTGTAATGCTAGTGTCTGTAATCTCCGTGGCTGCAATCTCAATGTCTGTAAACTCAGTGACTGTAATCTCAGTCACCAGTCTCAATGTCTGTATTCCGAGTGACTGTATTCTGAGTGACTGCATTCTCAGTGTCTGTAATCTCAGTGACTATATTCTGAATGACTGTAATCTGTGACTGTAATCTCAGTGACTGTAATCTCAGTGACTGTAATCTCAGTGACTGTAATCTCAGTGTCTATAATCTCAGTGACTGTAATCTCAGTGTCTATAATCTCAGTGACTATATTCTGAGTGACTGTAATCTCAGTGACTGTAATTTCAGTGTCTGCAATCTCAGTGACTGTAATCTCAGTGTCTGTAATCTCAGTGACTGTATTCTCAGTGACTGTAATCGCAGTGTCTGTAATCTCAGTGACTGTAATCTCAGTGACTGTAATCTCAGTGACTGTAATCTCAGTGACTGTAATCTCAGTGACTGTAATCTCAGTGACTGTAATCTCAGTGACTGTAATCTCAGTGACTGTAATCTCAGTGCCTGTAATCTTAGTGACTGTAATGCTAGTGTCTGTAATCTCCGTGGCTGCAATCTCAATGTCTGTAAACTCAGTGACTGTAATCTCAGTCACCAGTCTCAATGTCTGTATTCCGAGTGACTGTATTCTGAGTGACTGCATTCTCAGTGTCTGTAATCTGTGACTATATTCTGAATGACTGTAATCTGTGACTGTAATCTCAGTGACTGTAATCTCAGTGACTGTAATCTCAGTGACTGTAATCTCAGTGTCTATAATCTCAGTGACTGTAATCTCAGTGTCTATAATCTCAGTGACTATATTCTGAGTGACTGTAATCTCAGTGACTGTAATTTCAGTGTCTGCAATCTCAGTGACTGTAT
Source organism: Scyliorhinus canicula (assembly GCF_902713615.1). Classification (NCBI taxonomy): domain Eukaryota; kingdom Metazoa; phylum Chordata; class Chondrichthyes; order Carcharhiniformes; family Scyliorhinidae; genus Scyliorhinus; species Scyliorhinus canicula. The sequence continues at coordinate 5,613,490 of NC_052159.1, forward strand.
TCTCAGTGACTGTAATCGCAGTGTCTGTAATCTCAGTGACTGTATTCTCAGTGACTGTAATCGCAGTGTCTGTAATCTCAGTGACTGTAATCTCAGTGACTGTAATCTCAGTGACTGTAATCTCAGTGACTGTAATCTCAGTGACTGTAATCTGTGACTGTAATCTCAGTGACTGTAATCTCAGTGACTGTAATCTCAGTGACTGTAATCTGTGACTGTAATCTCAGTGACTGTAATCTCAGTGACTGTAATCTGTGACTGTAATCTCAGTGACTGTATTCTCAGTGACTGTATTCTCCGTGATTTTGTTTCTCTTCTGTTAGCGCAGTCAGGAAAGTCCCAAACCTGATTCCCAGATTGACTTGAGTTAACCCATCTCACGCGGTGCAGCACGGAAACTGTTCTGAGATAACCGGCCTGAATGAGGATATCCACATTATGACTAACTGGTTATTACTAGCCAAGACAGAAGAAACATTAGGCAAGGGTCCTGTTCACTGTCACCATCTAGCAATATCCTCAGGAGAGTAGCTTGGTTGGGACAATCTCTTGTTTGTCTGTCGTGCGGCTGTCGGTCTAGGCTTGCGTACGATGATTGGTTAATTTAAGGAGTTGTCAGACGTTCAGTATCCTCAGGGGCAGAGCAGCACAGTGGCGCAGTGGTTAGCACTGCAGCCTCACGTCGCCGAGGTCCCAGGTTTGATCCCGGCTCTGGGTGACTGTCCGTGTGGAGTTTGCACATTCTCCCCGTGTTTGCGTGGGTTTCTCCCCCACAACCCAAAGATGGGCAGGGTAGGTGGATTGGCCACACTAAATTGCCCCTTAATTTGAAAAATTAATTGGGTACTCTAAATTTATATGAAAAAAAAGTATTCCCAGTAGTAGAGAAAGTTGAGCAAAATTTTAAGAAAATGGTTTCAGAATCAATAATATATTTGAAACGGGAATTTGATAAATACTTGCAAAGGAAGGAAAATTGTCAGGCTCTGGGGAAAGAGTGAGGACGAGTGGGACAAATTGGAACTGGACGTGCACAATGGGCCTTCTCCTGTGCCGTACGAGTCTATATATAAAATCCCCACACTGTTACCAGCACTGGAGAAAAGACAGTCACTATTCGAAGGAGTTAATGGAATTATAGAAGGCACACATGTGGCTGCTACAGTAATTGAATTTCCTTGTCATTTTTCGCCTCACACTTATTCCCTTTTATTGTTTGTGGACCTTGTGGAGCTGTATATTTTAGACTAATGATCTGCCCTCTAACCCTAACCTGTCACTCTTGGTTTACCACATATCCTTGCACATTTCCCTGCTAATTTACTTAATTCCCCTTGGCAAATTGCAAAGAAGGGGAGCGAATGGAGGAATTAGCATGCTAATGTTATTTACACTGCTCAGATCACAGGGATGGGGGTCTGAACATGCTTCTCTGAGCTCCTGAAGACTGGGAGAGCTGGATAGGATGGGAGGGAGAGATGGTGAAACACACATTTCAGCCTTTTTACTTTCAATTAGCGCAGTCCTTCATTGCATCACCACTCTTTTGTAGCTACAACTTATATTTACAGAGTGTTTTTGAGGTAGTAAAACCTCCCAAGGTGCTTCATAGGTGCAATTACCAAACAAAAATTGACACTGAGACAAGGGAAGAGAGATTGAAAAACGATGATCAAATACATGGTCAAAAAAGTAGTTTTTAGGGAGAATCTCGGAGGAGGACAAGTGAAGAGGTTTAGGCAGAACTATTTTTGGAACAGGATGTTTTTACACCCAAGAACCTAAGGAATAGGAGCGGGAGGAGCTGGAACCAGATCTGCCATTCAATAAAGTCACGGTTCACCTTCAAATCCATTTTCGTGCCTGCTCCCCAAATCCACCCATTTCCTGGAGAACTAGACGACCCATCCCCAGCTTGAAGGTACTCAACAATGGATCATCCACAACCCCATGGGGTAGAGAACTCCAAAGATTCACAACTCTTTAAGTGAAGACAATTCTCCTCACCTCAGTCCTAAATGGTCAACACATGTCCTGAGACAGTGCCCCCGTGCTTTAGATCACCCAGCCAGGAGGAAACAAGTTGCTGTGTCCACCCTTCAGAACTCAGCTCACCTCTCATTCTTCTAAACTCCTGGGAACTCAGTGGCCAGCACAATAGCACAGTGGTTAGCACTGTTGCTTCACAGCACCAGGGTCCCAGGTTCGATTCCCGGCTTGGGTCACTGTCTGTGCGGAGTCTGCACGTTCTCCCCGTGTCTGCGTGGGTTTCCTCCGGGTGCTCCGGTTTCCTCCCACAAATCCCAAAAGACGTGCTGTTAGATGAATTGGACATTCTGAATTCTCCCTCTGTGCACCCAAACAGGCGCCGGAATGTGACGACTAGAGGCTTTTCACAGTAACTTCATTGCAGTGTTAATGTAAGCCTACTTGTGACAATAAAAATTATTATTTATATCGGTCCAATTCACCCATCCTCTAATCATAGGACAGCTCCCTAATCCATCAATTGTGTGAAGCTTCGCTGGACCATCTCCAATGCAAGTTTATCCAAAATATAGAGTAATTTGGTCATAGTCATTTATCGATCAGACGGAGGCCATTCAAAGCAATCCCACCAGTCCCATTCCCCCGCTCTATCCCCATAACTTGCAGGTTTATTTCCCGCAAGAGCCCATCCAATAGCCTTTGGAAATCATTCGCCGTCTCCGTATCCACCCCCCTCGTGGGTGAGTGTAACAAAGGTTTTTCCTCACATCCCCACTGCATGTCTTCCTCAGAACCTTCAATCTGTGTCTCTCCCCAGTCCTTATAGCATCAGCTGATGGGAACAGCGTTTCTTTCTCTACCTTATCCAATCCTGTTATTATCTTGTAAACCTCTATCAAATCTCCCCTCAACCTCCTTCATTCCAAGGAGAACAACCCCAGCTTCTCCAACCCAACCTTGTAACTAAAATCGCTCATTCCTGGACCGATTCTGGTAAAGCTCCTCTGCACCCTCTCGAGGACACTCAGATCCTTCTCAAAGTGTGGTGACCAAAACTAGAGTCAATACTCTAATTGGGGCCTAACCAGAGGTTTATAAAGGTTCAGTAGACCTTCCCTGCTTTTGTACTCAATTTTCCAAGTCTATGAAGCCTCAAACTGCACACAGTACTCCAGCTGTGGTCTCCGCAATGATCTGGATAATTAAAGCAAGTCTTCCTTATTCTTGTCCTCCGATCCCCCTTGCAATGAAAACCAACATGCTATTTCTCTAATTGCTTGCTGTAAGGGCGCGCTAACTTTGTGTTCCTTGTACGAGCACACCCAAATCTCTCTGAACATCAACATTTAGGAGGCTCGCGCCTTTAAAAAAAAAATTGTTTTTCTATTCTACCATAGAATCTCACCCTTCCCTACAGTATTCCCCATCGGCCATTTTGTTGACCACACACTTAAACTGTCTACACCTCTTTGCCGCACGCCTTATGGACGGCCTCAGGACCTCACCTGAGGTCCTCCCCCGATGCTCCACCCCCGATGGGTCGAGTTCCCAACGACGTGGAACGTTAACATTTTTTTCCCCCGTGAACCCGACATGGTGGCGGCGGACTGAGCCCAGCGTCGCCGCGGTCGTGGGGGGAGCCGTTCCGCTGGTAGGGGGGCCTTCGTCGGGAGGCTGGAGGGTGGTGGCGAGGCTGGTTACAGGGGGTGGGGGGTAGTTTTTGGCAGGCTGGGTCCATGCGTGGCCGGCACCATATTGCACAGCATGGCTGCTGCAGGCCGCATACGGCCACGGACCCAGCAATCATCTGGCCATATCCGCAGGTAAAGCCGGGGGCTTTACGCTGCACGGCTGCTAACCCCCCCCTCCCCACCAAACGGAGGATCGGTGCAGCTTTTGCCCCGTTTTAATCTGGCGTAAAACGCTACTGTTCCCATGCCGACGTCAGCACATAGTCTGCAAATCGGAGAATCCAGCCCGCTGTTTTTCGAATAAGACTTTAAACTGGGAGCCGTGGCTGCCGTCCCCTCAGGAGGATGTAAAAGATGACAAAAAGGGGGGGGGGGGGGGGGGCGAGGGCAGAACATGGCACAGTGGTTAGCACTGCTGTCTACAGCACTGAAAACCCGGGTTCGAATCCCGGCCCTGGGTCACTGTCCGTGTGGAGTTTGCACATTCTCCCCGTGTTTGCGTGGGTTTCGCCCCCACAACCCAAATATGTGCAGGGTAGGTGGACTGGCCACGCTAAATTGCCCCTTAACTGCAAAACAAAAGAATTGGCTATTCTAAAAAAAAATTCTAAATGACAAAGGGCTATTTTGAAGAACAGGTGGGGGGTTCCCCTCAGTGCCCCGGCCAATATCTACCCCCAGCCAACATCACTTACAAAAAAGATCAGGTCGTTATCATCAGGCAAGGAGTAGGAGCTAGCAGAGGCCATTCAATAAGATCATGGCTGATCGTCCATCTCTGCTTCATAGCCCCACACTTGGTTCCCTCAGTAACCCAAAATCTGTCTATCTCCGAATTGAATATACTCAATGACAGTATCTGCAGCTCACTGCGGGAGGGAATTCTAAAGGTAACAAACATTTGAGGAACAACATTTTTTTTCTCATTCCCCCTTATTGTGGGACTGACACCGAGGGTGGGATTTCCTGGCCGCCCCCATCACTGGGATTGTCCGGTCCCAATGAAAGTCAATGAAATAAAATGAAAATTGCTTATTGTCACAAGTAGGCTTCAATGAAGTTACTGTGAAAAGCCCCTAGTCGCCACATTCCGGCACCTGTTCGGGGAGGCTGGTGGACTGTCATCCTGGGAAAATCTTCTCCCTGCATCTTCCCAGCTCAACAGCGGCTATACTTCCTCAGGAAATTCGGCATGTCCACATTAACCCTTACCAACGTTTACAGATGCACCATAGAAAGCATCCAATCGGGCTGCATCACAGCCTGGTACGGCAACTGCTCGGCCCAGGACCGCAAGAAACTTCAGAGAGTCGTGAACACCGCCCAGTCCATCACACAAACCTGCCTCCCATCCATTGATTCCATCTACACCTCCCGCTGCCTGGGGAAAGCAGGCAGCATAATCAAGGATCCCTCCCACCCGGCTTACTCACTCTTCCAACTTCTTCCATCGGGCAGGAGATACAGAAGTCTGAGAACACGCACGAACAGACTCAAAAACAGCTGCATCCCCACTGTCACCAGACTCCTAAATGACCCTCTTATTCCTCATTAACACCATACCTTGTATGCTTCATCCGATGCCGATGCTTATGCAGTTACAATGTATATCTTCTGTTGCCCTATTATGTATTTTCTTTTCTTCCCATGTACTTAATGATCTGTTGAGCTGCTCGCAGAAAAATACTTTTCGGTACACGTGACAATAAACAAATCCAATCCAATCCTTTGAAACATATTAAACAATTAGTGCATTTAAATGGGATTGTCTGTCATTGTTTTAAACTCGAGGAATTACCGGACATGGCTCTCTGCTTCCAGTCAGACCTTGGAGTGCGTAAATTTGTCCTGTGTTTCCTACAGTACAATTGGTTGTAAATATTTTGGGGTATGCTGATCAATGAGTTGCGGTGTTATACGCTGACATTTCTCCATGCTTCCAATCTGTGTTTCTTACTCTGAGCTACAGGCAGCAGACCCAACAGATTAGTCCGTGTTTCTTAAGAGCCACACAGCAGATTGGGAAGGCGGGGCAGAAGCCACTGACTACCTGGGAGGGCTCTGTCAATGTCCCCCTTTTCCATGTAAAAGCAGCTCCGCAGGAACAGGGAAGCATCATTAATATCTATGGGTCAGCTGTCCCCAGATGCAGGGAATGTGGCTGAGCAATTACACGTTACCTCCTCCAGACTCAGCTATTCAAATGTGCTTCTGACTGAATCACTTCCCAGTCTTCCGGCCTTTGCAACCTTGAGCTCACCCAAACCTTTACTGCCTGCGTCCCAATGTACACCAGTCCAGTTCGACCTCCACTGCCCTCACTGGCTCCCAGTCTAGCCATGCCTAAATCCCTTCACACCATAGAGCTTTTACAGCACCTAAAGAGGCCCTTCTGCCCGTCGTGACCACACTGGCCATCAAGCACCGATCTACCTAGAACATAGAACACTACAGCGCAGTACGGGCCCTTCGGCCCTCGATGTTGCGCCGACCTGTGAAACCATCTGAAGCCTATCTGACCTACACTATTCCATTTTCATCCATATGTCTATCCAGTGACCACTTAAATGCCCTTAAAGTTGGCGAGTCTACTACTGTTGCAGGCAGGGCGTTCCACACCCCTACTACTCTCTGAGTAAAGAAACTGCCTCTGACATCTGTCCTATATCTCTCACCCCTCAATTAAAGCTATGTCCCCTCGTGTTGGTCATCACCATCCGAGGAAAAAGACTCTCACTGTCCACCCTATCTAACCCTCTGACTATCTTATATGTCTCTATTAAGTCACCTCTCAGCCTTCTCCTCTCTAACGAAAACAACCTCAATTCCCTGAGCCTTTCCTCGTAAGACCTTCCCTCCATACCAGGCAACATCCTAGTAAATCTCCTCTGAACCCTTTCCAAAGCTTCCACATCCTTCCTATAATGTGGTGACCAGAACTGCACGCAGTACTCCAGGTGTGGCCGCACCAGAGTTATGTACAGCTGCAGCATGACCCTGTGGTTCCGAAACTCAATCCCCCTGCTTATAAAGGCTAGCACACCATATGCCTTCTTAACAGCCCTATTAACCTGGGTGGCAACTTTCAAGGATTTATGTACCTGGATGCCGAGATCTCTCTGTTCATCTACACTACCAAGAATCTTGCCATTAGCCCAGTACTCTGCATTCCTGTTACTCCTTCCAAAGTGAACCACCTCACACTTTTCCGCATTAAACTCCATCTGCCACCTCTCAGCCCAGCTCTGCAGCTTATCTATGTCCCTCTGTATCCTATAACATCCTTCAGCACTATCCACAACTCCACCGACCTTCGTGTCATCTGCAAATTTACTAACCCATCCTTCTACACCCTCTTCCAGGTCATTTATAAAAATGACAAACAGCAGTGGCCCCAAAACAGATCCTTGCGGTACACCACTAGTAACTGAACTCCAGGATGAACATTTGCCATCAACCACCACCCTCTGTCTTCTTTCAGCTAGCCAATTACTGATCCAAACCGCTAAATCACCTTCAATTCCATACTTCCTTATTTTCTGCAATCCCATTTTCTAGCACTTGCCCATTGCCTTGTATATCCTGGTCTCTACCCTACTTATCTGTATAATCTCCTCCAGCCCTATAATGCTCCTGAGATCTCTGCACTCTTCCAATTCTGGCTTGATTATGCTTCTACAGAGCATTTCAGATTATTTTCCTATTTTGAAGATACTATATAATCACAAGCCATTGTTCAACCTGCACTGCGACAGGTTCCAGGCTTGATCCCCAAAGGAGAGACCCTCAAATAGTCTCAGCACTGTTGGATAATAGAAATAAGAATTGACTAGGCCTCCTGCTCCTGATTACAATTCACTTCTTTGACTTGGAAGTGGGAATAGGCTGATTATGAAGAAATTTGGAAATGCTGATGCCCCTTTGGTTCAATTGCTGAATTTATAGAATCCCTGCAGTGCAGAAAGAGGCCATTTGGCCCATCAAGTCTGCACCGGCTCTTGCTCCAATAGAGCACCCCTGACCTAGGCCCAATCCCCCGCTCCTATCCCCGTAACCCCGCCTAACGTTTGGGCAATTTATCATGGCCAATTCACCTAACCTACACATCTTTGGGAGGAAACCGGAGCATCTGGAGGAAACCCACACAGACACAGGGAGAACGTGCAAACTTCACACAGTCACCCAAGGCTGGAATCGAACCGGGGTCCCTGGCGCTGTGCAGCAAAAGTGCTAACCACTGTGCCGCTCCAATTCAGTCGAGCATAAGAGACAAAAAGACTCCAGGATGTCCCAAGACAGCCAATGAGGCACTTTTTGAAGTGTAGTTGCTGTTGCAATCTGGGAAATGAGGCAGCCAATTTGCGCACAGCAAGCTCCAAAAAACAGCAATGAAAGAGTATGTTTAAGAAGGTGGATGGGGTGCCGATCAAATGGGCTGCTTTGTCCTGGATGGTGTCGAGCTTCTTGAGTGTTGTTGGAGCTGCATTCGTCCAGGCAAGTGGAGAGTATTCCATTACACTCCTGACTTGTGCCTTGTAGATGGTGGGCAGGCCCTGGGGAGTCAGAAGGTGAGTTACTGACTGCAGGATTCCCAGCTTCTGGTAGCCACAGTATTAATGTGGCTAGTCCAGTTCAGTTTCTGATCAATGATAAATCCCAGGATGTTGATTGTGGGGGATTCAGTGATGGCAATGCCATTGAATGTCATGGGGAGGTGCTTAGATTTTCATGTCGGAGATGGTACGTGTGTGGCGTGAATACTACTTGCCACTTGTCAGCCCAAACCTGAACATTGTCCATTTCTTGCTACATTTCTGATGAACATAGAAAATACAATGCAGAAGGAGGCCATTCGGCCCATCGAGCCTGCACCGACCCACTTAAGCCCTCACTTCCACCCTATCCCCGTAACCCAATAACCCCTCCTTACCTTTTTTGGACACAAAGGGCAATTTATCATGGCCAATCCACATAACCTGCACGTCTTTGGACTGTGGGAGGAAACCGGAGCACCCGGAGGAAACTGGGAGAACTTGCAGACTCCGCACAGACAGTGACCCAGCGGGGAATCGAACCTGGGACCCTGGCGCTGTGAAGCCACAGTGCTAACCACTATGCTACCGTGCTGCCCGCAGGTAATGATAGAGATAGAGAAATACAGCACAGAACAGGCCCTTCGGCCCACGATGTTGCGCCGAACATTTGTCCTATGTTAATCATAGAATTTTGGACAATTTTTCATGGCCAATCCACCCAACCTGCACATCTTTGGTAATGAGTTGCGAATGGTGCTGAACATTGTACAATTACTAGTGAACATCCTCACTTCTGATCTTACGATGGAAGGAAGGTCATTGATGAAGCAGCCGAAGATGGTTGGGCTCGGACACTACCCTGAGCAACTCCTGCAGTGACGCCCTGGGAGGGAGATGGTTGGCATGAGAGGTATGAATGGAACCAATGGAGGGTTTCCCCCTGATTCCTACTGACTCCAGTTTCGCGAGGGCTCCTTGATGCCATACTCGGTCAAAACGCTGCCTTGATCAAGGGCAGTCACTCTCACCTCTGGCATTCTGCTCTTTTGCCAATGTTCAGACCAAGGTTGTAATGAGGTCAGGACCTGAGTGACCCTGGTGGAAACCAAACTGAGTATCCGTGAGCAGGTAATTGCTGACTTATTCCTGCCTGATTGCATTATTGAGGACCCCCTTCCATCGCCTTGCTGAAAACAGCAGATGGATGGGACGGCAATTGGCTGGATTCGTTGTGTTGGTTTTAGTGAACTGGACGTAAAAAAGGCCCTTTGCAAACCCTCAAACTCAAAGAGGGAGAAGGTAGTGAGGAAGAAATGAAAGATGGGCCTGGGGCTGGGTTTCAAGGGGCAGGTGTCCTGGGTCTGTGGGGAGGAGGGGTATGGTTCAAACGTCCCTCTGGATTGTACGCAGTGATGATATTAAACCCCATAACAAAAGGTATCTGCCATTGAAGCATCTTGTTTATTTGTGTTGTGGTCTGATGGATGGGTGAAATAACAAAAGTCCACAATCATTGCTGAGTGTCGGCAGTTCAAACTGTAATTCGGGAAAATCAGAAACTAAATGAGGAATCATCTGTTTTGCACTGTCCCTCTGTAAACAGACAAGACGATTTAGTGAACAATCGCTCACTCAGTCGATGGCGCACACTGTAGAGACTGGCAGCTTTTCCACTCTCTGCGCTGAGATACAATCAGTCGCAATAATTCTGGGTCTTTCGCAAATCACAACAAAAGGAAAATAAAACCAACCAGAGATAAACTGGTTGCTGACGCTCTGCGGTGACTCCTGGCACAGGAGACGGCAACCTGATCCCTCAGAACCAACACAAAGGAAGAGGAGAATGTTGTTCGGACCCCTGGGGTTTGTGCCTCTGGGTCTGTTGGTGCGTGGTGGACAGATTGGGGGCGGTGCGACCAAAAATAAGCCTTTGAATCCCACACCGCAGCAAGAGCCAGTAGCGAGGGAGAGGAGTGGAGATAACAGGACCAATTTGGTGAAGGGATGGAGAGTCCGGGGGGAGGAGAGGGGATGGGGGTGTGTGAATCTTTCCATTTCCGTTTGGCAGTAGTCAGTCTTGGTGGAAGTTCCGGCCCTTGTCCGCAGAGTGCTACAACAGGTGGGCCACCTTGTCTGCTTTGACCGGAACCCTGATGTCCAGCCTGCGGGACTTGCTGTCTTTCTCCACGATCTCTAGCCTGATCTTCGCGCCCTTGGAGTCGGGCTCCCCATGCTCCACATCTTGCTCCCTCGTCATTCCCATGCCGGAACCTTCCACAGCAATGCGGAGCGTGCATCCGCGAGGCAGAAGTTCCTGTTCATAGGCAGCTGCCAGCTGGTTTACAACACGCCGCTCCACCTGGGAAAATAACATGAGGCCGTTATGAGCGGAATATATAAAATTCCATCATCAATGGTCATAATATGTGAATTTGTGCTCTATGGCCAGGCAGAAGATAGAATCATAGAACATAGAAAAATACAGCACAGAACAGGCCCTTCGGCCCACGATGTTGTGCCGAACCTTTGTCCTAGATTAAGAACAAATTAATCTCCACTCCATCATTTTACCGTAATCCCTGTACCTATCCAATGCATTCCATGCCCTAACTACTCTTTGGGTAAAGAACCTACCTCTGACATCCCCCCGATATCTTCCACCATTCACCTTAAATTTATGTCCCCTTGTAATGGTTTGTTCCACCCGGGGAAAATTGTCTGACTGTCTACTCTATCTATTCCCCTGATCATCTTATAAACCTCTATCAAGTCACCCCTCATCCTTCTCCGTTCTAATGAGAAAAGGCCTAGCACCCTCAACCTTTCCTCGTAAGACCTATTCTCCATTCCTTACTGATTGTGGTCTGTGGGTCAGAAAGTCGAGGATCCAGTTGCAGAGGGAGAAGCCAAGTCCTAGATTTTGGAGTTTTGATATGAGCTTGGCTGGGAATACGGTGTTGAAGGCGGAGCTGTAGTCATACGAGCAGGACTCAGGCACGCGAACCTGCCCTGCCATGCGTATAGACCGCAGCTGACCACCAATCTCAACACATTTTCCTGCACATTCCCCATTTTCCTTGATGTCATTAGTATCCAGAGATCTATTGATCTCTGCCTTGAACATCCATCACCCTTTGGAGTCGGGAATTCCAAAGATTCCAAAGGTTGGGTGGATTGGCCATGACAAATTGTCCAAAATTCTATGATTAACCTAGGACAAAAGTTCGGCGCAACATCGTGGGCCGAAGGGCCTGTTCTGTGCTGTATTTCTCTATCTATCTATCTTCTGAGTGAAGAAATTCCTCCTCATCTCAGTCCTCATGGTCAACCCCTCATCCTGACACTGTGACGTCTGATTCCAAGGAAACGTCCTTTCTGTATCTACTCTGCGTAGCCGCTTAACATTCTTTGAAAGTTTCAAGACGATGACCACTCATTCTTATAACCTCCAGAGAATACAGGCCCAGTCTCCTCAATCTCTCCTCATACGACAATCCAGCCACCTCAGGAATTAGTCTGGCGAAGACTTCGCTCCCTCAGTGGCAAGTATATCCTCCGTTTGGGAAGGAGTCCAAAACTATGAGCAATACTCCAGGTGTAGTTTCACCAAAACTCTATATAATTGAAGCAAGACATCTTCACTCCTGTGCTCAAACCCTCTTGCGAAGAAGGTCAACATACCGTTTGCCTTCCGAATAGCTCATTGCACCTGCATGTTAGCTTTCAGTGTCTTATGAACAAAGCCACCCGGGTCCCTCTGGACATCAACACTTTCCAATTTCTCACCATTTCCGAAATACGCTGCGTGTCTCTGAGTCCCTCCTATCAAAGGGGATAACTTCTCACTTGTCCATATTATAATCCATCTGCCATGTTCTTGGCCACTTACTAAGCGTGGAGCCTCTTTGCATTCTTCTCACAACTCACATTCCCACTTAGTTTTGTGTCATCAGCAAACTTGGAAACATTACATTTGACCCCCGTAGCCAAATCATTGATATACATTGTGAACAGCAGCTGCCCCATCAATGATTCTTGAGGCACCCCATTAGCCTGCCAACCTGCTACCTTTATTCCTTCTGTGTTTTCTGTCCAATCCATGCCACTATATTGCCCCCCGATCCCACATGGCCCAATTTTGATTACTAAGCTCTTGTGTGGGATCTTATTGAAAGCCTTCTGAAAATCCAAGTACACCACATCCAATGGTTCCCCCTTATCTCTCCCATCTTTCTTAAACAATGGGGCTAAATTTGCAATCTTTCAGTCTGCTGGGACCATCTCAGAGTCTATAGGATCTTGAAAGATGACCACCAATGCAGCCACTGTCACATCCATGACGTGAACTGGAACTCTGCAGGAGCAGGGTTTGACTGGAAGATGGGAAGTTCTTCCCTACTGTTCCTGGAGAACAGAGAGCCTCTGGAATATGTTGCCAGCCTTTGTTGATTCTATGCATCAAACCTGGGTTAGACCATACTGAGAACAGTTCTGGCCACCATATTATAAAGAGCATAAAGTAAGTAAAGTCGGCACAGTCCCAGATGATCAAAGGCTGCTTTCCCCTTTGAGGGGGAGAGCTGATTGGTGGTGATTTAACTGGAGGATCACCACACCTCAGACGTTGGGAGAGCGGGGCCTAAATGAATAACCTCAGTCAGTACGTTGATTGAACCCTCGCTGTTGGCTTCGCTCTGTATCAAATGCTTTATAAGTTCATAAGATATAGAAACAGAATTAGGCCATTTGGCCCATCGAGTCTGCTCCACCATTCTATCATGGCCTTTTGGAAGTCCGTGTACACCACATCAACAGCATTACCCTCGTCAATCCTCTTTGTTATCTCATTAAAAAATTCTAGTTAAACACAATTTTCCCGTAACAAATCCATGTTGCTTTCCTTCATTAACCCACCATTTGTCCGTATGACCGATAATTGTTTGGAGATGTTTCCCCGTCACCGAGGTTAAACTGGCTGGGCTGTACTTGCTGGGCTTTTATTTACCCCCCCTTTTTTGAACAAAGGGTACAACATCTCCAATTCTCCAAGCCTCTGGCACCACCCCTTAGTCTAAGGCGGAAAAGTTATGGTCAGTGAGTTTGCGATTCCCACTCACTTCCCTCAGTATCCTTGGATGCATCTCACCCAGTCCCAGTGTCTTATCAACTTTCAGCACAGACAGCCTCTTCGTCTTATCCCCCATCACTTGTAAACCCTTCTGGTGTCTGAATTTCCTCCTCTGTCACCATGGGTCTGTCTTCCTTGGTAAAGGCGGATGTAAAGTATTAATTTAAAACCTCAGCCACGCCCCCCTAACTCGTGTAAATCCCCTTTTAGTTTCCTAATTGGCCCTCCTCCCCCTTTTACTATTTATACACCTTACGAATGGTTAGGATCTGGTATTCACTGCATGACAGGATGGTGGAAACAGGTTGAATGGAAGCCTTCAAAAGGGAATCAGGTAAACATCGGGAAGAGCAAATCCTGCAGGGATATGGGAAAAGAATGGGATTAACTGGGTTGCTCTTTCAGAAGGTTTTGTTTTAGTTAGGGCATCATGGTCGGCACAGGCTTGAAGGGCCGAAGGGCCTGTTCCTGTGCTGTACTTTTCTGTGTTTCTTTCCAAGAGCTGGCACAGACTTGATGGGCCAAATGGCCTTCTTCTGTACTGGACTATTCCAAGTCTCCCAATCCCCTTCCATCCCAGTTACTGTATATCGAGGAACTGACACTCTAGCAGACCTCTGGCATATTTAGCTTCTTGTCATTTCCCGGTCTGGCTGAGCTGACTGTAGCGGAGGAGAAGCTTGCTGTATTATTCACTGTGATGTATGACATATTCATATTTAATCTGCTTTATTTACAGAAGCCGTGATTTATGGTTGACACTGCCCCATAATCTCCCGCTGGCCCCCAGCCTCACCTCGTGCTTGATGGATCTTGCTCCGTAGTGCAAATTGTATCCTTCCGCCAGTACATCCATCACCTCCTGGTCCCACTGCAGGTTGATATCGTGTCGTTGCTTGGCCTAGAGGGAAATGAAAGACATTTCAGTGCTGTTCGTTTACTGGATTTACTACGCAGCCACTCAAAATCCCTTCTTTAAAAAAAACACAAGAGAGTTTGCAACCAGCTCCTCTTGATGGGCCTCCAGTGAGTACAGCAGCGAGCTGGGCTCACTAGAAAGTTTTGCATGCAACGTTAAAAGTCTCATTCTTTCTTTCAAAGCCCTCCACTGCATTGCCCCTCTCTCGCTGTAACCTCCTCCAGCCTAAACACATGCCCTCCTCAAATTCGTCTCCCCTCGGCAACCCTGATTTTAATGACTCCACCACTGGTGGTCGAGTCTTCAGTTGCCTGGTTCCGAAACTCTGGAATTCCCCCCCCTAAACCACTCTTCTCCTTTGAGTCTCACCTCAAAAGCTGCCTTTGCTCAGCTTTCCTGGTATATTCCGATGTGGCATAGTGTCAGATTCTGTCAATCACCCTTCTGTGAAGCATCGTGGATCATTCTACAATGTTAAAGGTGCTATTTAAATGCATACTGTTGCTGACTGTTAATAATCCTGGGTGGGGAATTAGGGGAGCTGCTGTTACTGGGGTGACCGCGGGAGCCAGGGAGCAGAAAGGCAGACAGATTTCCTGCTTCTCCGTGCACGCCAATGATCTCTGTGCACACAGTGAATGTGCTAAAACTGTATCTCGGCAGATTCACTTCCAACAGCACCGTCCAAACCCACGACCACTATCATCTAGAAGGACAAGGGCAGCAGATACCTGGGAACCCCACCCACCTGGAGATTCCCCTCCAAGTCACTTACCACCCTGGCTTGGAAGTGTATCGCCGTTCCTTCACTGTCGCTGGGGGATAATCCTGGAACTCCCTCCCTAACAGCACAGTGGATGTGCCTACACCACATGGACTGCAGCGGTTCAAGAAGGCAGGAAATAGGAACAGGAGTAGTCCATATGGTTTACTGAGTCTGCCCTGCCATTTAATACAATTATGGTTGATCTTGGGCTTCATCTCCACTTTCCCCATATCCCCAATTCCATGACACATCAAAAGTCTCCCTGTCCCACAGCCTGAAATGTATTGAACGGCGGAGCATCCACAACGCTCCGGGGTCGAGAATTCCAAAGATTCACAACCCTCGGAGTGAGGAAATGTCTCCCCATCTTGGTCCTAAATGATCGGCCCCCAATCCCGAGACTGTGACCCCGTGTTTTAGATTCCCCGACCAGCAGGAACAATCTCTCCGCCTCCCCCACCCCCTGTCAAACCCCCTCAGAATCTGGAATGTTTCACTCAGATCATCATCATTCTTCTAAACCCCAGAGAATCTAAACCCCATTTACTCAGCCTCTCATCACCTCACCCCACGGACCAACCTCATGAACCTTCGCTGTCCCGACTCCAAGACATTTCCACAATGCGGAGACCAAAACTGCGCCCAGTGTTCCAGATGTGGTCTCACCGAAACCCTGGACAACTGGAGCAAAACCTCGTCATTCTTGTTCTCCAATCCCCTTCCAATAAAGACCAACATGCCATTTGTCTTCCTAATTGCTTGCTGCACCTGTAAAGTTTCTGTGTTCCTTATACAAGCACACACAACTCTCTCTGAACAGCGACACTCACAAGTTCCTCGCTTTTGGAAAATAAATCTTTTTTTATTCTTACGACCAAACTTCACAGTTCCCCACATTGTACCCCATCTGCTATCTTGTTCCCACTCACTTAACCTGCCAATATGCATAGGGGCAGCACGGTAGCATTGTGGTTAGCACAATCGCTTCACAGCTCCAGGGTCCCAGGTTCAATTCCGGCTTGGGTCACTGTCTGTGCGGAGTCTGCACATCCTCCCCGTGTGTGCGTGGGTTTCCTCCGGGTGCTCCGGTTTCCTCCCACAGTCCAAAGATGTGCAGGTTAGGTGGATTGGCCATGATAAATTGCCCTTGGTGTCCAAAATTGCCCTTAGTGTTGGGTGGGGTTACTGGGTTATGGGGATAGGGTGGAGGTGTTGACCTTGGGTAGGGTGCTCTTTCAGAGCCGGTGCAGACTCGATGGGCTGAATGGCCTCCTTCTGCACTGTAAATTCTATGAAAATCTATGAACATAGGAATTAGGAGCAGAAGTATGCAATTCAGCCCTTTCGATTTACAGCCCTTTGATTTACAGATGCACCACAGAAAGCATCCTATCTGGCTGCATCACAGCCTGGTATGGCAACTGCTCGGCCCAGGACTGCAAGAAACTTCAGAGAGTCGTGAACACCGCTCAGTCCATCACGTGAACACGCCTTCCATCCATTGACTCTGTCTACCCCAGTGTTCTTCAAAGTCGGGGGCACGACCCGCGGGTGGGTCGCAGGCGGGTGTCGGGAGAGTCGCGGAGCTGTTGTCCGCGGCGCTCCCGATAGCGCAAATCCCCGCGCAGCAGCCGGCTTTTCATAAGTTTTACAAGTTCTGTAGTGGTTTTTATTCATTTTATTTTTATTTTTAAAATTTATTTCATTCATATTATTTTTTAAAAACTAGTTTGGGGTGGTTTTATTCATTTATTTTACTCATTTTCTTTTACAAGTTCGGAGGGTGGGGGGGTTTATTTGATCAAATTTTACAGGAAAAAAATTCAGAACTTTGGACAGATGGAGACTCTATACCAGGGGTGGGCAAACTTTTCCGTGCAAGGGCTACATTCAGAAATTCACCATTTTAAAGGGCAGCAGAGTATATTAAGCAAAATAATTAATATTTAAAATAGCCAAAATAAAAGGTTTTTAAAGGAAAAAAAAGCAATTAATTTTTATTAATTAATATTTTAAAGTAGAAACTTCACATGAAACACATGTTGTGCCGAGCAATGATCACCCTACTCAAGTCAACGTATCCACGCTATACCAGTAACCCAACAGCACCCCCCCCCCATTAACCTTAATATTTGTTTTTTTTTAATGACTTGATCTTGGTGGGCTGCATAAAGACCTTTGGCGGGCCGCATGCGGCCTGCGGGCCGTAGTTTGCCCACCCCTGCTCTATACTTTCCGACACAGGAAGGCTTCACCTTCATCCAACAGGTTCCATTGGAGGAGCGTGTCCGAGGGCCAAAGGGACCCAAAACCATTTCCTCCATTTTTGTCAGCAGCAAACAAGGTAAGAGAAAATGGTGGGTCGCGCAGGTTGGCCGGCGTGAGTCGCGAAGGTCGGCCGGCGTGGGTCGCGAAGGTCGGCCGGCGTGGGTCGCGAAGGTCGGCCGGCGTGGGTCGCGAAGGTCGGCCGGCGTGGGTCGCGAAGGTCGGCCGGCGTGGGTCGCGAAGGTCGGCCGGCGTGGGTCGCGAAGGTCGGCCGGCGTGGGTCGTGAAGGTCGGCCGTCGTGGGTCACGAAGGTTGGCTGGGTTGGGTCCCGAAGGTCGGCCGGCGTGGGTCGCGAAGGTCGGCCGGCGTGGGTCGCGAAGGTCGGCCGGCGTGGGTCGCGAAGGTCAGCCGGCGTGGGTCGCGAAGGTCGGCCGGCGTGGGTCGCGAAGGTCGGCCGGCGTGGGTCGCGATGGTCGGCCGTCGTGGGTCACGAAGGTCGGCTGGGTTGGGTCCCGAAGGTCGGCCGGTTGGTAAAAATGGGTCCCCGGAAATAAAGTTTGAAGAACACTGGTCTACACCTCCCGCTGCCTGGGGAAAGTGGGCAACATAATCAAAGACTCCTCCCACCCGGCTTACTCACTCTTCCAACTTCTTCCATTGGGCAGGAGATACAGAAATCTGAGAACACGCACAAACAGATTCAAAAACAGCTTCTTCCCCGCTGTTACCAGACTCCTGAATGACCCTCTTATGGACTGAACTGATCTCTCCGCACATCTTCCTTACTGAGTAGTACTACACTCCGTATGCTTCACCCGATATCTGTGTCTGTGTAGTTACATTGTGTATTTATGTATGTCCTATCTTTTTCATGTATGGAACAATCTGTCTGGACTGTAAGCGGAACAACACTTTTCACTGTACCTCAGCAAATGTGACAATAAACCCAAATCCAATCCAATCCAGCCTGCTCCGCCATTCAATCAGATCATGGCCGATCTCTCCTGCTCTCAAATCCACCTCCCTGCCTCTTCCCCATATCCCTTTAACCCATTTTAAAATTCAGAAATATATTTATCTCCTTCTTGAAACCATTTAGTGACTCAGATTCCACCACACAGCGAGTTCCACAAATTCACCACCCTCTGCGAGAAGTAGTTCCTCCTCGTCTCAGTTCTAAATCTATCGCCTCTCAACCTATATTTGTGACCTCTCATTCTAGATTGCCCCACAAGGGGGAACAATTGGTCCACGTTTACTTTATCAATCCCTTTTAGTATCTTATATCCGCGATCAGATCCCCTCTCATCCTTCTAAACTCTAATGAGAATAAGCCCAAATTGTTTAATCTCTCTTCATACGTCAACCCTTTCATCCCCAGAATCAATCTGGTGAACCTCCTCTGAACTGCCTCCAATGCCACCTCATCCTTCCTCAAATAAGGAGACCAAAACTGGACACAATACTCCAGATGTGGTCTCACCAGCACCCTATATAAATGCAACAACACTTTTTGACTTTTACATTCATAAGGACATAAGAACTAGGAGCAGGAGTAGGCCATCTGGCCCCTCGAGCCTGCTCCGTAATTCAATGAGATCATGGCTGATCTTTTGTGGACTCAGCTCCACTTTCCGGCCCGAACGCCATAACCCTGAATCCCTTTATTCTTCAAAAAACTATCTATCTCTATCTTAAAAACATTTAATGAAGGAGCCTCAACTGCTTCACTGGGCAAGGAATTCCATAGATTCACAACCCTTTGGGTGAAGAAGTTCCTCCTGAGCTCAGTCCTAAATCTGCTTCCCCTTATTTTGAGGCTATGCCCCCTAGTTCTGCTTTCACCCGCCAGTGGAAACAACCTGCCCGCATCTATCCTATCTATTCCCTTCATAATTTTATATGTTTCTATAAGATCCCCCCTCATCCTTCTAAATTCCAACGAGTACAGTCCCAGTCTACTCAACCTCTCCTCGTAATCCAACCCCTTCAGCTCTGGGATTAACCTAGTGAATCTCCTCTGCACACCCTCCAGCGCCAGTACGTCCTTTCTCAGATAAGGAACACAATACTCCAGGTGTGGCCTCACTAACACCTTATACAATTGCAGCATAACCTCCCTAGTCTTAAACTCCATCCCTCTAGCAATGAAGGACAAAATTCCATTTGCCTTCTTAATCACCTGTTGCACCTGTTAAACCAACTTTTTGTGACTCATGCACTAGCACACCCAGGTCTCTCTGCACAGCAGCTTGTTTTAATATTTTATCGTTTAAATAATAATCCCGTTTGCTGTTATTCCAAAATGGATAACCTCATATTTGTCAACATTGTATTCCATCTGCCAGACACTAGCCCATTCACTTAACCTATCCAAATTCCTCTGCAGACTTCCAGTATCCTCTGCACTTTTTGCTTTACCACTCACCTTAGTGTCGTCTGCAAACTTGGACACATTGCCCTTGGTCCCCAACTCCAAATCATCTATGTAAATTGTGAACAATTGTGGGCCCAACACTGATCCCTGAGGGACACCACTAGCTACTGATTGCCAACCAGAGAAACACCCATTAATCCCCACTCTTTGCTTTCTATTAATTAACCATTCCTTTATCCATGCTACTACTTTACCCTTAATGCCATGCATCTTTATCTTATGCAGCAACCTTTTGTGTGGCACATCAATTGGCTCCCCATTATCGACCGCACTGGTAATGTCCTCAAAAAATTCCACGAAATTAGTTAGGCACAACCTGCCCTTCATGAACCCATGCTGCGTCTGCCCAATGGGACAATTTCCATCCAGATGCCTCGCAATTTCTTCCTTGATGATAGATTCCAGCATCTCCCCTACTACCGAAGTTAAGCTCACTGGCCTATAATTACCCGCTTTCTCCCTACCTCCTTTTTTAAACAGTGGTGTCATGTTTGCCAATTTCCAATCCGCTGGGACCACCCCAGAGTCTAGTGAATTTTGGTAAATTATCACGAGTGCATTTGCAATTTCCCTAGCCTTCCATTTGCCTTTTTTAAAAAAGTATTTTCATTAAGGTTTTGCAGAATTTTCATAATAAAACAGCAGTAACCATAATAACAAAACAAACTAGAGTGAACATTAACAGTGTAAAAAGAGAATATACAATAACAATTAAATAGACATTACCCCACGCGACCCAGTCTTCCCACACCATCCCAATGAAGCATTCACCCCCCCCCCCATACGGATTGCTGCTGCTGCTGACATTTACATTTCCCCCGAGAAAGTGGACGAACGGCTGCCACCTCCGAGAGACCCCGAGCGTAGACCCTCTTAAGGCAAACTTTATTTTCTCGAGGCTGAGAAACCCAGCCATGTCGGTAACCCAAGTCTCTACACTCGGGGGCTTCGAGTCTCTCCACATTAATAAAATCCATCTCCGGGCTACTAGGGAGGCAAAGGCCAAGACGTCGGCCTCTATCGCCCCCTGAACTCCCGGGTCTTCTGACACTCCAAAGATCGCTATCTCTGGACTCGGCACTACCCGTGTGTTAAGCACCTTGGACATTGCCCTCGTGAACCCTTGCCAGAACTCGCTAAGCTCCGGGCATGCCCAAAACATGTGGACATGGTTTGCAGGGCTGCCCTTGCACCTCATACAACTATCTTCTATCCCAAAAAACTTGCTCATTCTCGCTGCCGTCATATGTGCCCTGTGGACCACCTTAAATTGAATTAGACTGAGCCTGGCACATGATGAGGAGGAATTAACCCTGCCCAGGACCTCTGCCCACAGACCCGCTTCCAACTCCTCACCTAGCTCCTCCTCCCACTTTCCCTTGAGCTCCTCCACCGGGGTTTCCTCTGCCTCCTGTAGTTCCTGGTAGATATCCAACACCCTCCCCTCCCCCACCCAGGTGCCGGAGACCACCCTGTCCTGTATCCTCAGTGGCGGCAGCATCGGAAAGGCCACTACCTGTTTTTTCAGGAAGGCTCGTACTTGCAGATATTTAAAGGCGTTTCCTGGCGGCAGATTAAATTTGTCCTCTAGCGCCTTCAAACTAGGAAAGCTTCCGTCTATGAACAGACCTCCCATCCTTCTGATGCCTACCCTCTGCCAGCTCTGGAACCCACCATTCATCCTACCCGGGACAAACCTATGATTATTGCATATCGGGGTCCAGACCGACGCTCCCTCCACCCTCTAGTACCTCCTACACTGTCCCCAGATCCGCAGTGTCGCCACCACCACCGGACTTGTGGAGTAACGGGTCGGTGAGAACGGCAAAGAAGCCGTTATCAAAGCTCCTAGACTAGTACCTTTACATGGCGCCGCCTCTAGCTGCTCCCACGCCGCCGCCCCCCATCGCCCACTTCCTAATCATAGCTACATTGGCCGCCCAGTAGTACTTGCGAAAGTTCGGCAGCGCGAACCCCCCCCCCCCCCCCTCCCGACTGCGCTTCAACAGCGATCCCCTTACTCGCGGGGTCTTATTCGCCCACACAAAGCCCGTAATGATCCTACTCACCCGCTAAGAAAAGGCCTTAGGGGTGAAGATGGGGAGGCACTGAAAGACAAACAAAATTCTGGGGAGGACAGTCATTTTCACGGTCTGCACCCTCCCTGCCAGTGACAGCGGGAGAATGTCCCACCTTTTAACGTCCCCTTCCATTTGCTCCACCAACCGGTTCAGGTTGAGCCTGTGCAGAGCATCCCATTTCCTGGCCACCTGTATACCCAGGTAACGAAAACTTTTCTCTACCACCCTGAGTGGCAGCTCTTTCAGTCTCTCCTCCTGCCCCCTGGCCTGGATCACAAACAACTCGCAGTTTGTACCCTGAAAAACTACCAAAATCCCTCAGGATCCGCAGAACCTCCCCCACCCCCTCCACAGGGTCCGAAATGTACAGGAGCAAATCATCCGCGTATAGCGAGACCCGATGTTCCACCCACCCCCCCCAAACCAGTCCCCGCCAGTTCCTCTAGGCTCTCCGCGCCATAGCTAGTGGTTCTATAGCTCGGGCAAATAGTAACGGGAGAGGGGACACCCCTGCCTCGTTCCCCGGTGAAGCTCGAAGTACCCCAACCTCAGCCGGTTTGTACATACACTTGCTACAGGCGCCTGGTACAGCAATTTCACCCAGCCAATAAAGCCCTCACCAAACCCGAACCTCCCCAGCGTTTCCCAGAGGTACTCTCACTCCACCCGGTCAACGGCTTTCTCTGCGTCCATCGCTGTTACCACCTCTGCCTCCCCTCCCCTCCCTCTGAGGGCATCATAATAATATACAAAAGCCTCCGGACATTGGTACTGAGTTGTCTGCCTTTAACAAACCCAGTCTGGTCTTCCTCTATCACCCCTGGGACGCAATCCTCAATTCTTGTGGCCAGAATCTTAGCCAGCAATTTGGCATCCACGCTAAAAGCAAAATTGGCTTGTATGACCTGCAATGTTCCGGGTCCTTCCCTTGTTTAAGAATGAGTGAGATCAAAGCCTGTGACATTGTTGGGGGGAGGGTTCCTTTCTCTCTGGCCTCATTGAAGGTCCTCATCAGAAGTGGGCTCCATATTTCCGAAAATTTATTGTAGAATTCTACCTGGTAACCGTCCGGCCCCGGGCACGCTCCATGCCCTCTATACCCTTGACAATCTCCTCCAATTCAATCGGGGCCCCAGCCCCTCCACCAGGTCCTCTTCCACCTTTGAAAACCTCAACTGGTCCAAAAATTGCCTCATCCCTTCCACTCCCATCGGGGGCTCCGACTCGTATAGTTTACTATAGAATTCCTTAAAGACTCCGTTCACCCCCCCCCCCCCCCCCGATCCAAAACCGTGTTACCCTCCTTATTCTTTACTCCCCCGATTTCCGTGGCCGCCTCCCTCTTTCGCAGTTGGTGTGCCAGCATTCTACTGGCTTTCTCCCCGTACTCATAGACTGCCCCCCTTGCCTTCTGTGGGCTACCGCTTTCCCTGTGGTCAGCAGATCAAACTCCGCCTGCAGACTCCGCCGCTCCCTCCGTAGGGGGTCTCCGCGTATCTCCTGTCCACTCGGAGTATCTCCTCCACCAGTCTCTTCCTCTCGGCTCTTTCTCTCTTTTCCCTATGGGATCGAATTGAGATGAGTTCCCCTCTGACAACTGCCTTCAGAGCCTCCCAGACCGTTGCCGCTGGTACCTCACCCGTATCGATTGTTTCCAGGTAATCCTGGATGTTCCTGCTAATCCGCCCGCAAACATCTTCATCCGCCAGCAGCCCCACATCCAGTCTCCAGAGTGGGCGATGCCCTCTCTCCTCACTAAGCCGCAGGTCCACCCAGTGCGGGGCATGGTCCGAGACTGTGATTGCTGAGTATTCTGTCCCCAACACCTTTGGGATTAACACCCTGCTCAAGGCAAAGAAGTCTATGCGGGAATAAACCTTATGAACGTGGGAGAAAAAAGAGAACTCGTTCGCTCTCGGCCGCGTGAACCTCCAGGGATCCCCCCCCACCCCCACCCCCCTCAATCTGCTCCATAAAACCCTTCAGTTCCTTAGCCACTGCTGGTCGTTTCCCTGTCCTGGACTTCGACCGGTCCAGCTCGGGGTCGATGACTGTGTTAAAGTCTCCCCCCATAATCAGGTGGTGTGACTCTAAGTCCGGGATTTTGCCCAGCATGCGTCTCATAAATTCCACATCATCCCAATTCAGAGTGTAGACGTTCACAAACATCACCCGGACCCTGCCCCACTTTCCACTCACCCATTATATACCTGTCCCCCTTATCTGCCACAATTCTCCCAGCCTCAAATGCCACACCCTTACTGATCAGAATTGCTACCCGCCTGGTCTTCGAATCCAGCCCTGAATGGAACACCTGGCCTACCCATCCCTTTCTCAATCTTGTGTGATCTGTGAGCTTTAAATGTGTCTCCTGAAGCATTGCTACGTCAGCCTTTAACCCCTTTAGATGCGAGAACACACACGCTCTTTTGACCGACCCATTCAAACCCCTCACATTCCACGTGATCAGCCTGGACAGGGGGCTAACCACCACCCCCCCCCCCCCCCCCACCCCTCCACTGCCGACTAGCCATCACCCTTTCTCGACCAACCTTGAGCCTGCGCCCTTCGCTCCCTCGAGCGCCCCCACAGGGAGCCCCCGCCCCTTAATTGGTACCCCAAAATTGATACATCCTCTGTCAGCAAAGCAGCATTCCCCCCCCCCCCCCCCACTCCCCCCCCAAACAGTCCCGCGACCCAAACCCCCCCCGCCAGCTGGGCACTTGCTCACCCCCCACTATGCTCCCGAGAGTCAGCTGACCTATGCTGACCCCGGTAGCTCCCGCCCCTGGCGCCGATAAGACTGTCGCTCATTGTCCGGACCCCTCTCCCCACGTGAATGAACCAATTAAACTACTTCTCCAGCCCCAGTGAGTAAATAGTAATACGAAACAAAACATAAACAGAAGACACTAACATTGCCCCTTGAGGAGACACTTGTTGAACCAAGGCTCCAACTTCCAGAAAATTTGCACTAAGTACAGGTCCCCCTACCCCCTCCGTATCTCAACTTGCCGAAAACACTGCACCCTCCAGCCACCACCACAGCCCTGACACACACCCAACATTGCATACAATCTTATATTAGAAACGGTACCGTGTTACCCAGCCCCACTGCCACATTCCACCAAATCTTAACTGTCCTTTAATTCGAGTCCAGCTTTTCTTGTTTGACGAATGACCACGCCTCGTCCGGCGTCTCAAAATAGTGATGCCGTTCCTTGTACGTGACCCATAGCCTCGCTGGGTGTAGCATCCCAAATTTCACACCCTTGCTGAAGAGGGTCACCTTCACCCGGATGAATCCAGCACTCCTCTTGACCAGCTCCGCACCCAGGTCCTGGTAGGTGTGTATCATGCTGTTCTCCCACCTGCTGCTCCATTCTTTTTTTGCCCACCACAAGACAAGTTCCTTGTTCGAGAAGCGATGAAATCTCACCACCATGGCCCTCTGCGGTTCATTCGCCTTGGGCTTCCTTGCGAGGGCTCTGTGCGCCCCGTCCAGCTCCAGGGGTCGAGTGAATACCCCCGTCCCTATCAGCGTCTCCAGCATCTTGGACACAAATGCTTCTGCATCCGACCCCTCCACACCTTCGGGGAGGCCCACAATTCTCAGGTTCTGTCTCCCGGACCTATTTTCTAGGTCCTCCAGCCTCCCCTGCTAGTTCTTGTGGAGGTCATCCTGCGCCTCCACCTTAAGGGCCAATACGACCAACTCGTCCTCATGGTCGGATAGCTTTTTCTCCATCTCCTTAATCGCTTTCCCTTGTGTTGCCTGAGTTGCGATCATTTGGTCTATTGATGCCTTCATCGAGGCCAGCATGTCCTTTTTAAGATCAGCAAACCAGCCCCTAAGGAACTCCAGTTGCTCCTGTGCCCACTGCGCCCATGGACCCTGGTCTATACCGGCCGCCATGCCGTGCCTCGGCGCCCGCTCCGCGCGCTTCTGTCTGCTGGGACTTAAACGCTTCACCCAGCCACTCCTGGCCCAGCTATCCATACAACAGAGAGGGAATCCTTTTGGCAGTGTTCACTTCACCAATCTGCCCCAAAAAGTCCATGGAAACTCCTGAAAAAGGTCCGAGAGTCCGTTCCAGACGGGAGCTGCCGAACATGTGACCTACTCTCCATGGCCGCCACCGGAAGTCTCGTCGCCGCTTCTTCAATGTCCATTTGCCTTTTAATTACGTACATATTTCTTTGCAACCTCTCGGTGTCCTTCCATAGCTCACCTTTCCACCTAGTTTGGTATCAGCAACATACCTAGACATATTTCTCTCGGTCTCTTCATGTAAGTAGTTGATATAGATTGTAAATAGCTGTAGCCCCAGACTGACCGTTGCAGCACTCCACCAGTCACAGAGTGCCAACTTGAAAATATTCCATTTATGCCCACTCTCTGCTTCCTATCCATTAACTAATGCTCTACCCCCAACTCCAAGAGCCCTCATCTTGCCTATTAACCTTTTGTGTGACATCAATTGAATGCTTTTGGAAATCCAGGTATACTACATCTACTGGTTCACCTTTATCTAACCTACTAGCTACATCCTCAAAAATCTCTGATAAATTTGTCAAACAAGATTTTGCTTCAGTAACACCACATTGATTTCTTCTAATCATACCATATTTTTCCAAATGCATTAAGACCTCATTAATAATAAGATTCCAGCATTTTCTTCAAAACTGATGTTTGGCTAATTGGTCTGTGGTTCACCGCTTTCACTTCCATTCTGGAAGTTTGGCAACTTCCGATCTGTTGGGACAATTCCTGAATCGAACAAATTTTGGAGAATCATAAGTGGCTCACCACACCTTCTCAAGGGCATTTAGGGATGTGCAATAAACACCCACATCCCAAGAATGAATAAAACAATACTCTTGCAGCTAGTCTGCAACTTCTGCAGAGACACTTTTTCAGTGAGTGAGTGAAAACAACCTCTCTCTAAACGTCAGCAAGGCCAAGAAGCGGAGCATCGACTTTAAGAAGCGTAACACGACCTTCTCCACCCCCTGTCTTCAATGGCTCCGAAGTGGAGATGGTCGATAGCTTTAAGTTCCCGGGGGTCACCATCACCAACAGCCTGTCCTGGTCCACTCACGTTGATGCAACAGTCAAGAAAGCCCAATAACGTCTCTACTTCCTACGGAAGCTAAAGAAATTTGGCATGTCTGCATCGACTCTCACAAACGTCTACAGATGTGCCATAGAGAGCATCCTATCCGGCTGCATCACAGCTTGGTATGGCAACTGCTCGGCCCAAGATCGCAAGAAACTGCAGAGTGTGATGAATTCAGCCCAACGCATCACACAAGCTTGCCACCCCCACATTGATTCTGTCTACACCTCCCACTGCCTCAGGAAGGCATGATGTGGAGATGCCGGCGTTGGACTGGGGTGAGAACAGTAAGAAGTCTGACAACACCAGGTTAAAGTCCAACAGGTTTGTTTCAAACACTAGCTTTCGGAGCACTGCTCCTTCCTCAGGTGAATGAAGAGGTATGTTCCAGAAACATGTATATCGACAAAGTCAAAGATGCAAGACGATACTTTGAATGTGAGCCTTTGCAGGCAATTAAGTCGTTATAGGCCCAAATGGAGCAGGTTAAAGAGGTGTGAATTCAGGACAGTTGGTAGGATTTTGCAAGCCAAGGCCAGATAGTGGGGGTGGGGGGTGAATGTAATGCGACATGAATCCAAGGTCCCGGTTGAGGCCGCACTCATGCGTGCGTAACTTGGCCGTAAGTTTCTGCTCAGCGATTCTGCGTTGTTGTGCGTCCTGAAGGCTGCCTTGGAGAACGCTTACCCAGAGATCAGAGGCTGAATGCCCTTGACAGCTGAAGTGTTCCCCAACTGGAAGGGAACATTCCTGCCTGGCAATTGTTGCTCCGAAAGCTAGTGTTTGAAACAAACATGTTGGACTTTAACCTGGTGTTGTAAGACTTCTTACTGTGCTCACCCCAGTCCAACGCGGCATCTCCACATCAATACTCAGGAAGGCAGACAGCATTGTCAGAGACCCCTCACACCCAGGCATTGCCTTCTTCCAGACCCTTCCATCAGGCAGAAGGTACAGAAGTCTGAAGACCCGCACATCCAGACATAGGAACAGCTTCTTCCCCACAGCTACAAGACTCCTCAACGACTCCCCCTCGGACTGATCTGTTCCCTGTAAGAACACTATTCACGACGCCCTGTGTTGCTCTTGCTCATGTATTTGCTGTTTGGCCCCTTGTTCCGCACTGTAGCCAATCACTGTTTGTCGATGAACCATTTGTCGATGTACATTGTCTATTATTCTTTTTGTCTACTATGCATGTACTGTGTATGTTCCCTCAGCCGCAGAAAAATACTTTTCACTGTACTTCGGTACATGTGACAATAGATCAAATCAAATCAAAATCTTTTCCCAGTTTTGCTTCTGCCGAATGTGAGCTCCCTCACCGGTTCTAACTTGCTGCCAATCTAGTTTAAATTCTTTCCAACAGCACCAGCGAATCTCCCTGTGAGGAGGTTAGTCCTGGTCCTGCTACGATGCAGGTCTTGCATAGGTCCCACTTGCCCCAAAACTGGTGCCCCAGAACTCAGGAATCTGAGGCTTTCCCTCCTGTACCAGTTCTCCAGCCATGTGTTTAATTGCCCAATTCTTCTCTTTCCATGCTCACTTGCACATGAGACTGGGAGTAATCCTGAGATTACTGATTTGGAGGTCCTGCTTTTCAATCTCCTTTTTTGAAGAAGTGATGAAGTTGATGAGGGTAGGGCAGTGGATGTTGTCTACATGGACTTCAGTAAGGCCTTTGATAAGGTCCCTTATGGCAGACAGGTACAGAAGGTGAAGTCACACGGGAGCAGAGGTAGGCTGGCAAGATGGATACAGAACTGGCTCGATCATAGAAGGCAGAGAGTAGCAATGGAAGGGTGCTTTTCTAATTGGAGGGCTGTGACGAGTGGTGTTCCGCAGGGATCAGTGCTGGGACCGTTGCTGTTTGGAGGATATATAAATGATTTGGAGGAAAATGTAACTGGTCTGATTAGTAAGTTTGCGGACGCCACAAAGATTGGTGGAATTGCGGATAGAGATGAGGACTGTCAAAAGATACAGCAGGATTTAGATCGTTTGGAGACTTGGGCGGAGAGATGGCAGATGGAGTTTAATCCGGACAAATGTGAGGTAATGCATTTTGGAAGGTCTAATACAGGTAGGAAATATACAATGAATGGCAGAACTCTTAAGAGTATTGACAGGCAGAGGAATCTGGGTATATAGGACCACAGGTCACTGAAAGTGGCAACACAGGTGGAGAAGGTAGTTAAGATTGCATACGGCAAAGAGCTGGGAGAGGCGGTGGAGGAGCAGGCGGATGCGCAGACGGTTGCGGCGCTAGAAGTTGACGGGCTGAAAGAGCGGCAGAGAAGACTGCTGGACAGAGTGGAGGAGCTGGAGAATAGAGTCCGCAGGAGCAACCTGAGGATGGTCTGCCTCCCGGAGGGGGCTGAGGGAGCTGATGCCGCAGCGTTTGTAGCCGACCTATTGATGCAGCTGATGGGGGCCGAAGCCTTTCCGCGACCGCCGGAGCTGGAGGGGGCATACAGAGTGCAGGCGAGGCAGGGGCGGCTGGGCGGACCCCCCCCCCCCCCCCCCCGCCCGATGGTGATTAGGTTCCACAGGTTCGTGGACAAGGAGCGGGTGCTGCGTTGGGCAAAGAGCGCCAGGAGCAGCATGTGGAACAACAGTGTTCTCCGCATTTACCAGGACCTAAGCCAGGAGGTGGCTCGGCGACGAGCAGCCTTTAAGAATGTCAAGGAGGTGCTGTTCAAGAAGCACGTGAAGTTTGGTCTGCTGTTCCCGGCTCGCCTATGGGTCACGCACCAGGGTCAACACCACTACTTCTCCGAGCCTGAAGAAGCGATGGATTTTGCTAGGGATCAGGGGCTGGTCCCGAAAAGAGGCCCCACGGACGCGAATTAGGGCCCGAGGATTACCGTGGGAAGGTACGCCGAATGGGCCTGGACTGCTGTTCAATGGTTTGCTGGGTCAAAGGTGCCAAGCGGAACATTTGGGACTCTTTCCTTTGTTCATGGACATTGGTTTGGGGTTTTTTTTATTGTTTGTTTTTTCTCATGTTTTTTTTGTTTTTTCCTCTTTTTTCTGTTTTTCCCTTTTTGGGCGGATTTGTACTTTTTGTGCAGCTCGCGGAGGACACTGGAGCCGGCTTGCTCCAGTGGGTTGGAGAGGGGGATGGGGCGCCGGGGAGTGGGGAGGAGGACGGGGAAACAATGGGAATGAGACAGGAAGGCGCCGGAGTGTTGAGTCACCGGGCTAGCAGATTGGCTAGTCAAGGGAGTCAGGTGGGGGGGGAGATCACAGCCAGTGGATGGCAGGGGTGGGGGTATCAAGGGATGTGGTTAGGGGGGGGGGGGGGGGGTTGTTCTGCTGACGTGGGAGGGACTTGAAATAGGCACTGGAAAGGAGGTCGAGGGTGGAGGCAGCCAACGGGCGGGTCAGGAATGGCGCGACGCACAGCCCGAGCAAGGCTATGGCTGACTGGCGTGGTGGGGTGGAGGGGTTGTGCCCCCCGACCAGGCTGATCACGTGGAACGTCAAGGGACTGAATGGGCCGGTTAAGAGGGCGCGGGTGTTCGCGCACTTGCGGGCTCTGAGGGCGGACGTAATTATGTTGCAGGAGACACATCTGAAAGTGTCTGACCAGACCAGGCTAAGGAAGGGCTGGATTAGCCAGGTCTTTCACTCGGACTTGGACTCGAAGTCCAGGGGGGTGGCAATTATGATCAACAAGCGGGTGCAATTTGAGGCGGAGGGCATAGCCGCAGACAGGGGGGGGCAGATACCTGATGGTACGGGGCAGATTGGAGGGGAGAAGAGTGGTGCTGGTGAATATATATGCCCCGAACTGGGATGACGTGGACTTCATTAAAAGAGTGCTGGGGAAGATCCCGGACCTGGACTCTCGCAGGCTAATAATGGGGCGGGGGACTTTAACATGGTCCTTGACCCGGCTTTGGATCGGTCGTGTCCCAGAACGGGTAGACTCCCAGCAATGGCAAGGGAGCTGAAAGGGTTTATGGAGCAAATGGGGGCAGTGGACCCTTGGAGAGATAGACAGCCGACAGGAAGGGGCTACTCGTTTTACTCGCACGTCCATAAAGTATATTCTAGGACTGAGTTTAGGAGGAACTTCTTCACCCAAAGGGTTGTGAATCTATGGAATTCCTTGCCCAGTGAAGCAGTTGAGGCTCCTTCATTACATGTTTTTAAGGTAAAGATAGATAGTTTTTTGAAGAATAAAGGGATTAAGGGTTATGGTGTTCGGGCCAGAAAGTGGAGCTGAGTCCACAAAAGATCAGCCATGATCTAATTGAATGGCGGAGCAGGCTCGAGGGGCCAGATGGCCGACTCCTGCTCCTAGTTCTTATGTTCTTATTTCTTCGTACTAAGCAGGGATTGTATAGGGGAGGTGAAGAACACGGATTACTCGGCAATTACTATCTCAGACCATGCCCCGCACTGGGTAGACCTGCAGATCGGGGGGGCGAGCTACCAACGCCCGTAATGGAGGCTAGACGTGGGACTGCTGTCGGAGGAGGGGATCTGCGAGAGGCTTCGGAGGTGTATGCAAAATTACCTGCAGGTGAATGACACGGGGGAGGTCTCAGCGGCGACCCTGTGGGAGGCGCTAAAGGCAGTAGTGCTGGGGGAGATGATTTCAACTGGGGCCCACAGAGCCAAGGCAGACAGGGCAGAGATGGATAGATTGGTCAGGGAAATGGGTCAGATAGATGAAGAGCACGCGGAGTCCCCGGGGGAGGTTTTACTCAGGGAGAGGCAGAGACTGCAGGCGGAACTAGGGGCACTATCCACGAGTAGGGCCGTGGAACAGCTTAGGAAGGATAGGGGAGCGGTGTACGAGCATGGGGAAAAGGCTAGCAGACTGTTAGCGCAGCAACTCAGGAGGAGGGAGGCGGCCAGGGAAATAGGTAGAGTGAGGGATGGGGAGGGGCGCAAAGTGGAGGACCCGGCAGGATTGAATAAGGTATTCCGGGACTTCTATCGAAAGCTGTATATTTCGGAGCCGCTGGAAGAACCGGAGGAGATGAAAAGGTTTCTGGACGGGTTAACATTCCCAACAGTAGGTGGGGGGCGAGTGGATGAGCTGGGGGCCCCGATTAGAGTGGAGGAGGTATTGGGGGGCCTAAAGGCCATGCAGTCGGGGAAAGCCCCGGGGCCGGATGGATACCCAGTAGAGTTCTAGAGGAAGTTTTCTGAGCTGGTGGGCCTGGTCTTGGCGAGGGTTTTCAATGAAGCAAGGGACAGAGGGACCCTGCCGCCGACAATGTCGGAAGCCACTATATCACTGATATTGAAGCGGGGTAAAGATCCGGAGGCGTGCGGGTCCTACAGGCCAATCGCCCCGATTAATGTTGACGCCAAGCTCCTGGCAAAGGTACTGGCAGTTAGAATGGAGGACTGGGTACCGGAGGTGATTGGGGAGGACCAAACTGGGTTCGTGAAAGGTAGGCAGCTGGCGGCCAACCTGAGAAGATTACTTAATGTGATAATGATGCCCCCGGCGGGTAGGGAGGTGGAGGTAGTGGTGGCAATGGACGCCGAGAAGGCCTTTGACCGGGTGGAGTGGGACTATCTATGGGAGGTGCTCGGACGGTTTGGGTTCGGGGAGGGATTGGTGGATTGGATCAAATTATTATATCAGGCCCCGAGGGCCAGAGTCAGGACCAACAGAGAAGTGTCGGAGTACTTTAGGCTGTACCGAGGGACCAGACAGGGCTGCCCGCTCTCCCCACTGCTGTTTGCGCTGGCCATAGAGCCGCTGGCGATTGCGCTGAGAGCCGCAGAAGGATGGAAGGGGATGGTGAGGGGCGGGGTAGAACATAGGGTCTCTCTTTACGCAGACGACCTGCTCCTGTACGTGTCAGACCCAGTGGCCAGGATGGGAAGTATACTGGGAATGCTGAGGAAGTTCGGTCAGTTCTCAGGATACAAATTAAATACGGCCAAGAGTGAAATGTTTGTGGTACAGGCAAGGGGCCAGGAGAACAGATTGAGAGGGCTACCGTTTAGGCTGGTTGAGGAAAATTTCCGGTATTTGGGAATCCAGGTGGCACAAGACTGGGGCAGGCTGCACAAGTTAAATTTGGCCAGGGTGGTGGAGCAAATGAAGGGAGAGTTTCGGAGATGGGATGCACTCCCGCTGTCGCTGGCAGGGAGGGTGCAGACTGTAAAGATGACAATCCTCCCTAGATTTCTGTTTATTTTTCAGTGCCTCCCGATCTTTATCACACAGTCCTTCTTCAAAAGAGTTAACAGGATGATCATGAGCTTTGTCTGGGCGGGAAAATACCTGCGGGTGAAGAAGGCAATGTTGGAGAGGAACCGCAGCGAGGGAGGGCTGGCTTTGCCGAGTCTGGTTAATTATTACTGGGCGGCCAACATCGCTATGATAAGGAAGTGGATGGTGGGTACGGGATCTATCTGGGAGCGGGTGGAGGCGGCTTCGTGCAGGGGCTCCAGCTTGGCAGCCCTGGTCACGGCTCCTCTACCGCTGCTGCCGGCCAAGTACACCACCAGCCCGGTAGTGGTGGCGACCCTGCGGATATGGGGCCAGTGGAGGAGGCATGTAGGGGAGACGGGGGGCGTCGGTTTGGGCGCCAATCTGCGACAACCATCGGTTTGCCCCCGGGAGTATGGATGGGGGTTCCGAGTATGGCGGCGGGCGGGGGTGGGAAGGGTGGGTGATATGTTCCTGGAAGGGAGCTTTGCGAGTTTGAGGAGCTTGGAGGAGAAATTTGGGTTGGTAAGGGGAAATGATTTTAGGTACCTACAGTTGCGGGACTTTGTTCGTAGACAGGTCCCATCTTTCCCACGCCTCCCGCCAATGGGGATCCAAGACAGAATAGTCTCTAGGGGGGAAGAAGGGGAGTGTAGAGTCTCTGATATTTATAAGGTGCTCATGAGGGAGGGAGGGTCCCAGACAGAGGAACTGAAACTTAAATGGGAGGAGGAGCTAGGCGGGGAAATGGAGGATGGGCTGTGGGCAGAGGCCCTGAGTAGGGTAAATTCAACCGCGACATGTGCTAGGCTCGGGCTGATTCAATTTAAGGTCGTTCACCGGGCCCACATGACGGTGGCTCGGATGAGCAAATTCTTTGGGATAGAGGACAAATGCGCTAGGTGCGCGGGAGGACCAGCGAACCACATTCACATGTTTTGGGCATGCCCTAAGCTGAGGGGGTACTGGGAGGGATTTGCGGGGGTCATGTCCCAGGTGCTAAAAACAAGGGTGGTGATGAGTCCAGGGGTGGCAATTTTTGGGGTTTCGGAAGACCCGGGAGTTCAGGGGGAGAAAGAGGCCGATGTTTTGGCCTTTGCTTCCCTGATAGCCCGGCGACGAATGCTATTGGCGTGGAGGGACTCAAAGCCCCCGAAGACTGAGTTGTGGTTTGCGGACATGTCGAGTTTCCTGGGTATGGAAAAAATTAAGTTCGCCTTGAGGGGATCTGTACTGGGGTTCGCCCGGAGGTGGCAACCATTTATTGACTTCTTTGCGGGAGAGTGAGCGTCAGCAGGGGGTGGGGGGGGGGGGGGAGTAGAGTAGAGTAGGAGGGAAAAAAATGGCGGGTAGTACCGGTGGGAGAGGAGCGGGCTTGTGCAGTATGTTACGATTGAAGTATTGAAAGTACATGGATGTTTGCACATTTTTATCTTTTTTGCTTTCTTTCTGTTGATGTCTGTAACTGTTTACAAAGCCAAAAACTACCTCAATAAAATTGTTTATTAAAAAAAGAAAAAAAAGATTGCATACAGCATGCTTGCCTTCATTGGCCGGGGCATTGAGTATAAGAATTGGCAAGTTAAGCTGCAGCTGTATAGAACCTTAGTTTGGCCACATTTGGAGTATAGTGTTTAATTCTGGTTGCCACACTACCAGAAGGATGTGGAGGCTTTAGAGAGGATGCAGAAGAGATTTACCAGGATGTTGTCTGGTATGGAGGGCATTAGCTATGAGGAGCGGTTGAATAAACTCGGTTTGTTCTCACTGGAACGACGGAGGTTGAGGGGCGACCTGATAGAGGTTTACAAAATTATGAGAGGCATAGACAGAGGGGATAGTCAGATGCTCTTTCCTGGGGTGGAAGACTCAATTTCTGGGGGACATAGGTTCAAGATGCGAGGAGCAAAGTTTAGAGAAGATGTACGAGGGAAATGTTTTTATACAGAGGGTAATAGGTCGCTGGAACTCGCTGCCAGAGGGTTAAGGAGCGTTGTGACAAATACATGAATAGGATGGGAATAGAGAGATTCGGACCCCGGAAGTGTAGAAGGTTTTAGGTTAGATGGGCAGCATGGTCGGCGCAGGCTTGGGAGGGCCGAAGGGCCTGTTCCTGTGCTGTACTTTTCTTTGTTGCAACCAGGATGGTTCCGGGGTGAATGTTTGCAGTTAGCTGGAGGGACGGGAGAAGCTGAGGTTGTTCTTTTCAGAGCTGAGAAGGCTCAGAGGATATTTGAAAGAGATGCTTTGCGACTATGAAGAGTCGGGTTAGAGTAAACAGAGAAACTAGTGGTTGAAGGCTCGATAACCTGAAGATTCAGATTTCAGGTGAGGGGCTGGGGGGTGGGGGGGGAAGAAATGAGGAACAATGTTTGTATACGAGCGGTGAGGTTGTGGTAGCCGCTGGCAGATAAGGTGGTGCGTCAAATTGAGTGGTACGTCAAATTGGTCAGCGGCCTCCAAAAGAGAATTCGATAAGTAGCTGAAGAAGAAATAGGGACATGGGGAAAGTGACAGGGAGAAGGACTAATTGGATTGCTTTTCAAAAGAGCTGGAAGAGGCTTGATGGGCTGAATGGCCTCCTCCTGTGCTTTCTGGTTGTCTCTGTGATTCTAGGGCATGGTAGGATTTAAAATAACAGAGACGCGATTCGGCACAGGAACCCTTCCTTACCTTCTTGGCCCAAAAGATTAACTCCTTGTTGACCAGCTGAATCAGTTCAGAGTAACAGAAGGGAAGGAAGTACACAATCTCGTTGATTCTGCCCAGAAACTCGTCCCTTCGGAAATGGGCCTGGATGGAAGCACATTCACCACACGCCAGCGGGTTAATACCATCAAGTCTCATGTTTCAATGACATCAAAACGATAATGTTACTGTGGCGGCAGGACCAACAGGCAATCGGAGGATGGGCAGGGGGTAGAGTAACTCACAGTGTGGATGGCAG
The DNA here is from genome assembly GCF_902713615.1 of Scyliorhinus canicula. NCBI lineage: Eukaryota > Metazoa > Chordata > Chondrichthyes > Carcharhiniformes > Scyliorhinidae > Scyliorhinus > Scyliorhinus canicula. The sequence goes on from NC_052159.1 coordinate 5,649,559, forward strand.
GGATTGAGGAGCAACTTGAGGGCAGCGCCCAGCCGTCAGTCACGCGGGAGGTCACCGGCAGCTTTGACAGGCTCATGCGCCCAGTACCCGGCCAGCTGTTTGGCTGGAGGAGAACAAACTGAATGGTGCCACGGTGACGTGAAGATTATAAACATTTGGAAGACACTCTCTGCTCAGATGGATACATTTTCTGAAAAATCGGATAGGGAGAACCCAAGAGGAAAAAGCTTTAGGGATGTCCAAACAGTGACCGTTTCTTCATTCATGGGAAGTGGGCGTTGTTGGGAAGGCCAAGCATTTGTTGCCTTTCCTTGGTGACTCTTCAAATAAGCGTCTCACTCAGCTATTTCAGGAAGGAGCAGTTAAGAGTGAACCACATTGTTGTGGGTCTGGACTCACATGTAGGCCAGACTGGGTAAGGACGGCAGATTTCCTAAGCAGGTGTTTTTTTTTACAACAATCAATTACGGTCACCATTACGGAGACTGACAGTGCTGTGGACCGGGAGAGGCTTTGATTGGGGAGCAGAGAGAGGTGGGCTACAAATAGGGGGATGATCATTGATGTGCCATTGGCAGTATCTTGTCTGTACCTTCAGTGGCTGCGGATGCTGATAAACCGGAGCAGTTGCATTACCTTCAGAATGGGTCTGATCACGTGTTCCTTGAAATGCTTGGAGATGGTCACTTTCTCACTCAGAAGCACATCATCTGCAGCAACCAGAGAGAATCTCGAATCAAAACAGGGTCCCGAATTTTCAACCAACCTTTTCAACTGGGACCGGGAATGCTCCACATATTTACCACACTACCAAGGACTAAAATGATTATTCCTTCAATCTGATTCCTGCCTTCAACAACTCCTCTCTGAAACTGACCAATGTCTCGATTACTCACTAAACATCCACACTCCAGTGGAACTGCCCAATGTCCCAGTTACTAAAGACAGTGTCCAGTGTAGTACTGACCAGTGTCTCCGTTACTAAAGACAGTGTCCAGTGGAACTGCCCAATGTCCCAGTTACTAAAGACAGTGTCCAGTGTAGTACTGACCAGTGTCTCAGTTACTAAAGACAATGTCCAGTGTGGTACTGACCAGTGTCCATTACTAAAGACAGTGTCCAGTGTAGTACTGACCAGTGTCTCAGTTACTAAAGACAGTGTCCACTGTGGTACTGACCAGTGTCTCAGTTACTAAAGACAGTGTCCAGTGTAGTACTGACCAGTGTCTCAGTTACTAAAGACAATGTCCAGTGTGGTACTGACCAGTGTCCATTACTAAAGACAGTGTCCAGTGTAGTACTGACCAGTGTCTCAGTTACTAAAGACAATGTCCAGTGTGGTACTGACCAGTGTCTCAGTTACTAAAGACAGTGTCCAGTGTGGTACTGACCAGTGTCTCAGTTACTAAAGACAGTGTCCAGTGTAGTACTGACCAGTGTCTCAGTTACTAAAGACAGTGTCCAGTGTAGTACTGACCAGTGTCTCAGTTACTAAAGACAATGTCCAGTGTGGTACTGACCAGTGTCCATTACTAAAGACAATGTCCAGTGTGGTACTGACCAGTGTCTCAGTTACTAAAGACAATGTCCAGTGTGGTACTGACCAGTGTCTCAGTTACTAAAGACAGTGTCCAGTGTGGTACTGACCAGTGTCTCAGTTACTAAAGACAGTGTCCAGTGTGGTACTGACCAGTGTCCATTACTAAAGACAGTGTCCAGTGTGGTACTGACCAGTGTCTCAGTTACTAAAGACAGTGTCCAGTGTGGTACTGACCAGTGTCTCAGGCACTGATGGCACTGACCATGTCTCAGTGATTGATGGCATTGTCCAGTGTGGCACTGACCACGTCTCAGTGATTGATGGCATTGTCCAGTGTGGCACTGACCACGTCTCAGTCACTGATGGCATTGTCCAGCCGGGCACTGACCATGTCTCAGTCACTGATGGCATTGTCCAGTGTGGCACTGACCACGTCTCAGTGATTGATGGCATTGTCCAGTGTGGCACTGACCACGTCTCAGTCACTGATGGCATTGTCCAGCCGGGCACTGACCATGTCTCAGTCACTGATGGCATTGTCCAGTGTGGCACTGACCATGTCTCAGTCACTGATGGCATTGTCCAGCCGGGCACTGACCATGTCTCAGTGACTGATGGCATTGTCCAGCCGGGCACTGACCATGTCTCAGTGACTGATGGCATTGTCCAGTGTGGCACTGACCACGTCTCAGTGATTGATGGCATTGTCCAGTGTGGCACTGACCACGTCTCAGTGATTGATGGCATTGTCCAGTGTGGCACTGACCATGTCTCAGTGACAGATGGCATTGTCCAGACGGGCATTGACCATGTCTCAGTGACTGATGGCATTGTCCAGACGGGCATTGACCATGTCTCAGTGACAGATGGCATTGTCCAGCCGGGCACTGACCATGTCTCAGTGATTGATGGCATTGTCCAGCCGGGCACTGACCATGTCTCAGTGACTGATGGCATTGTCCAGCCGGGCACTGACCATGTCTCAGTGATTGATGGCATTGTCCAGCCGGGCACTGACCATGTCTCAGTGATTGATGGCATTGTCCAGCCGGGCACTGCCCATGTCTCAGTGACTGATGGCATTGTCCAGTGTGGCACTGACCATGTCTCAGTCACTGATGGCATTGTCCAGCCGGGCACTGACCATGTCTCAGTGACAGATGGCATTGTCCAGTGTGGCACTGACCATGTCTCAGTGACTGATGGCATTGTCCAGCCGGGCACTGACCATGTCTCAGTGATTGATGGCATTGTCCAGTGTGGCACTGACCATGTCTCAGTCACTGATGGCATTGTCCAGCCGGGCACTGACCATGTCTCAGTCACTGATGGCATTGTCCAGCCGGGCATTGACCATGTCTCAGTCACTGATGGCATTGTCCAGTGTGGCACTGACCCTATTGAAAGCACTGCTGTGTTTCAGAATGAGCTTTACACCTCATGAATTTTTGAAAATCGATGCCCGGTCCTCACGATGAGTTAGCTGATTGGTTTTGGGAGGCAGCACCGATATTTAGTACAATACAGTTAAATGCGGAAGCTCTGGCCTGGTGATTGGTGAAAGGAAATCAGCCAATATCCAGTGAACATTACTGGAAGTAGTGTAGAGATCATCAGGACATGAGGGGGCTCTGATGTGATGGAGAACCTGCCCGGGGAATATCCGAGATGAGTGGGGGGGTTCAGAGTATTAAGCAACAGAGTAAGACAGGGGTTTGCCACACTTCAACACCATCCTCCATATTACCTAGATTGTGGGCGAGCCGTTTCTTCCCCAGTTCCTGGGCTTCCAGCCTCAGCTGTAAGGCGTGCTCGGCTATTTCCTCACTGGCTACATTGGAGGTCATGATGAAGATGGCATCCTTACACTCGATCGTCTTTCCTTTGCCGTCTGTCAGTCTTCCCTGTAACGTTAGGAGGGGGTGGTGAGAGTGGGGAAAGACTTAACATCGCATCTCCAAATAAACATTCCAAACCTGCATGCAATATCACCAGCGTTGACTCATGTAAAACTGGCCAAGGAACTACCAACTTGCAAAGAACAAAGAACCAAACAGCACAGGAACAGGCCCTTTGGCCCTCTAAGCCATCCTGGAAGGTCCCACAGATGGATATGGGGCAGAATTCTCTGCAACGGCCGACGCCGTCGTGAACCCCGGAGTGTTTCACGACGGCGTCGGAGACCGCTCGTCGCCCCCTAGTCTCCCCCCCCCCACGGGGGGGGGGGGGGGGGGGGGGGGGGGGGGGGGGGGGGGGGGGGGGGGGGGGGCTAGGAGCGGCATTTCATGAAGCTCGGCTGCCGGGCCTTGACGCATGCGTGGTTGCCATCGTTCCCTCCGCTGCCCCGCAAGACGTGGCGGCTTGATCTTGCGGGGCAGCGGAGGGGAAAGAGTGCGTCTCTTGGAGACGCCGGCCCGACGATCGGTGGGCATCGATCGCCGGCCAGTCCCCTCCCGAGCACGCCCGTGGTGCTCAATCCCCTCTCCGCCCCCCACAGGCCCCAAACTCATCTTTCGCGCAATGTTCACGTCGACAGCGACCAGGTGTGGTTGCCGCCGGCGTGAACCCGTCGGGGTCGTCAGGCCGCTCGGCCCATCCGGGCCGGAGAATCGCGGGGGGTGCCAGAGCGGCCCTCCCGCGATTCTCCCATTCGGCGTGGGGAGCGGAGAATCGCGCCCATGAGGTGACCAAGTGATCTGTTTCACTTCTGAAGAAAGTTCGTACAGACTCAAGACGTTGGGCGCGATTCTCCGCTCCCCATGCCGGGTGGGAGAATCGCGGGAGGGCCAGGCGACTCACGACACGCAACCCTGGCACCCCCTGCGATTCTCCCACCCCCTGCTCGGAAGAATCGCCGCTCGCTGTTTTTCGCGGCGACCGGCGATTCTCCTTCCCGGATGGGCCGAGTGGCCTGACGTTCCCGACCGGTTCATGACGGCGGCAACCACACCTGGTCGCTGCCGTCGTGAACATGGGCGCCAAATGCTCGTTGGTGTCTTGTGGGGGGAGGAGAAGGGAGTGAGCACCACGGCCGTGCTCGGGAGGGGACTGGCCCACGATCGGTGCCCACCGATTGTCGGGCTGGCGTCTCCAAGCGACGCACTCTTTCCCCTCCGCCGCCCCGCAAGATCAAGCCGCCACGTCTTGCGGGGCAGCGGAGGGGAAGACAGCAACCGCGCATGCGCGGGTTGGAGCCATCAGCCATCGTGACACCAGCTGCGCATGCGCGGGTTGGAGCTGGTCAACCTGCGCATGCGCGCTGACGTCACTTAGGCGCCGCCGTCGCGTCATTCTCAGCGCGCCGCCTTGACACAAGCGTCAAGGCCCGGCGGCCGAGAGTTACGGAGCCCCCCGGGTGGGAGTGAATAAGGTGCGAGGAGCGGCCTCCGAGGCCGTCGTGAAACTCGGCCGAGTTCAGGACGGCCTTCCCGATTCCGGGCGGGAGCGGAGAATTCCGCCCATTATCTCTCTTTCTCCCTCCACAGATACTGCCAGTTTTTACCAGAATTTTCTGTTTTTATTTCGGATTTGCAGCATCTGCGGTATTTTGTGAGGTTGGAATGTTTTATAGAAAACAAAGGGATTGCTTGACAAAGGATGTCTGGGGCCCATCTCATTCACCTCCCCGCAGTTACATGATTATAGAGTTACTGTTTAATCATAGAAACTTAATTGATAGAGATTGATTGCTCACGTGAATGAGTTTACAACAGGTCCAGGTGAGGAATACACCCAGAACCTTGGGAACCATACGTCCAATGTCACCTCTTCCTCTGGAGCATGTTGGCTCGGGATACTGGGAGAGCTGCCCGTAGACAGCACACAAACAGGCCATATCGCACAACTGGTCAACACCAGCAAAAACTCCGCACAAGCCTCCTCCAGCTCCCTTTCATCTGCATTTACAACCTCTAGCCCTGACTCCTTGAACGTTCTCCTTATCGGCCTCTCACCTTCCATGAAGTTGAACTCATCCGAAACTCTGCTGCCAGTATCCGAACGAAGAACAAAGAAAAGTACAGCACAGGAACAGGCCCTTCGGCCCTCCAAGCCTGTGCCAACCATGCTGCCCGTCTAAACTATAATCTTCTACACTTCCTGGGTCCGTACCCCTCTATTCCCATCCTATTCATGTATTTGTCAAGATGCCCCTTAAATGTCACTATCGTCCCTGCTTCCACCACCTCCTCCGGCAGCGAGTTCCAGGCACCCACTACCCTTTGTGTAAAAAACATGCCTCGTACATCTCCTCTAAACCTTGTCCCTTGCACCTTAAACCTATGCCCCCTAGTAATAGTCCCTTCTACCCTGGGAAAAAAAACTCTGACTATCCACCCTGTCTATGCCCCTCATAATTTTGTAGACCTCTTTCAGGTTGCCCCTCAACCTCCGTTGTTCCAGTGAGAACAAACCAAGTTTATTCAACCGCTCCACATAGCTAATGCCCTCCATACCAGCAACATCCTGGTAAATCTCTTCTGCACCCTCTCTAAAGCCTCCACATCCTTCTGGTAGTGTGGCGACCAGAATTGAACACTATACTCCAAGTGTGGCCTAACTAAGGTTCTGTAAAGCTGCAACATGATTTACCAATTATTATACTCAATGCCCCGGCCAATGAAGGCAAGCATGCCGTATGCCTTCTTGACTACCTTCTCCTCCTGTGTTGCCCCTTTCAGTGACCTGTGGACCTGTACACCTAGATCTCTGACTGTCAATACTCTTGAGGGTTCTACCATTCACTGTATATTCCCTACCTGCATTAGACTTTCCAAAATGCATTACCTCACATTTGTCTGGATTAAACTCCATAAACTCACAATAAGTCCTGTTCACCTATTAGCCCTGTGCTCGCTGATCTATATTGACTCTCGATTTTTAATTTCTCAGCCTTGTTTCTAGATCCCTCCATGGCCTCATCCACCCGCCATCTCTGTGAGCTCTTCCAGCCCTGGTCTCGTGAGTACCACCAATATTAATTGTTTCACCACTGGCGGCTGCAAAGGCTCAAAGTTCTGGAATTCCTTCTCTAAACCTCTCCACATCTACCTTACTTTACCACTTGGAGGTGCTATTTAAAACCTACCGTTGGGTTTTTGGGTCACCTGTGCTAATACCGGCAACACAGACCAACAATTGACAAGAAATAGGAGCAGGAGTAGACCATTCGGCCCATCAGGGTGATGGTTGTCCTCTACTTTCCCATCCATTCCACATACCCCTGGATTCCCTGAAAGACCAAAATCCTCATCCAACCCAGCCTCAAGCACAGTGAACAATGGAGCACACACAACCCTCTGGAGCAGAGAATTCCAAAGATTCACAATCCTTTCAGAAAAGAAATTTCTCCCCATCTCGGTCCTAAATGATCGGCCCCGAATCCCCCCCCCCCCCCCCCCCCCCCCCCCCCCCCCCGTCAAACCCCCTCAGAATCCGGAATGTTCCAATCAGATCATCATATTTCTTCTAAACTCCAGAGAATCTAAACCCCATTTACTCAGCCTCTCATCATAGGACACCCCCCCTCGTCCCAGGAACCAATCTCTGGCGAGGCAATGGAGCATTGTTTCTGGAATAGTAATCCAGACACCCAGGGCAAGATCTGGGGGGTTCGATTCCCACCACAGCAGATGGAATTCAATTAAAAATCCGGCATTAAAAGCCGAATGATTACCACAAATCGATTGTTGTAAAAAACAATCTGGTTCACGAATGTCCTGGCCTACATGTGACAGTTGCGAAATGCCCTAATGTCCTGGCCTACATGTGACTGTTGCGAAATGCCCTCTGAATTGGAGGGTGTTTGGGGTGGACAATCAACACTGGCCCAGCGACGCTCACATTTCGTAAGTGAATTTTAAAAGCTTTAGCGAAACTTTCATCGCGTTTACAGTGCAGAAGGAGGCCATTTGGCCCATCAAGTCTGCACCGGCCCTTGGAAAGAGCACCCCACTCAAGCACACCCCTCCTCCACCCCATCCCCTTAACCAGTAACCCCAATTAAACTTTTTGGACGCTAAGGGCAATTTTGGACACTAAGGGCAATTTATCATGGCCAATCTGCCTAACCTGCACATCTTTAGACTGTGGGAGGAAACAGGAGCACCCGGAGGAAACCCACGCAGACACGGGGAGAACGTGCAGACTCCGCACAGACAGTGACCCAAGCCGGGAATCGAACCCGGGACCCTGGAGCAACTGTGCTAACCACTATGTTACCGTGCTGCACAGCCTCCAATGCAAGTATATCCTCTCTTAAAAACTTCACACAGTATTCCAGATTCGGTCTCACCAAGGCCCTGTACAACTGCGGCAAGACTTCCCTCTGAAGCCATTTACTGCCCAGCAATCAAACATCACACCCTTTGGCTTCTGAAACAAAGTCTGTGTTGTGATGCTAGAAAGGAGGCAGCCAATTCATGCACAGTAAGCTTCAACAAACCTGGACATCATATCTGAAAATTGACCCCCCCACCTTTTTTTAAAGTTGTATTTCTGAAGATTCACGGTAACTAGGTTCACTATTTCTTTTTTTTTTATAAATGTTTTTACTGGGTTTTTGAACAAGGTATAATTACCGTTATGTACACAGAATAAGAAACACATATATATATACACATATTTAGAAGAGAAGGGCACACCCCAACATAAAATACAATAGAATATGAAATAGACTAACTGGTAGGGCAATGCACACCTGGCAAAATTATTTCCACCACGTGACAACTCCAGGAGCGGGGAACGAGGAAATTAAGGATGGAAGACGGGAGGAGCAGCAGAAGCGGAGGCGAGCGTGGGACGGCAGCGAGACCCGTCCGGGAGAAGCAGGTGACAACAGCACACAACACAGCCAAGTATCGCCCACTGTAATTATCTCCCCGGCACCCAAATGTACATTTGCCTCCCCAATCCCCACCACCCCCGCCCCCCCCCCCCCCCCCCCCTTCCTCCCACCCCCCCGCAAACAGTCGCCTACTTACGAGGTTCACTATTTCAAGGAAAACCCAGGTTTGGCGACAGTGCTTAATTTAACATGTCTCCTCTCCTACACGGTTTTCTTTGAACAAAGTTGGTCCCTCACCTGGATTTCTCACCTGAACTCTTTCAGCACCTTATCATTAACCCTGTTGGAACTACAGCGTCAATTACAATAGTGTCTCACACCTCTCCTGAGTCAATTCCAGGCTGACACTCCAGCGCGGTACTGAGGGAGTGTTGCATTGCCAGAGGTACCGGGCTGGAATCTCCCTTTTGGGGACTTAGTCCCCACACCCACCAGAAAACGGGCTGGAATCATTCCAGGGTGATTCCCCGTTTTTCAGGGGGCTAGCAGGGCCCCGGCGTGCGTCCTGCAGCTCTGGCTGCCGACGGGGCCCTGCTGCCCAGACCACGCGGCTGCGCACGGCGACCACAAGCGGGTCCGCCGCCGACATTGCGGACCCACACAGCGGGCCCGCGCGGAGTAATGTAGGTCTCCCACAGATCGCGATGGCCTGTCGATCGGTGGCCCCCAATCGCGGGCCTGGCCACCGCTGAGAACCCCCCCCCCCCCCCCCCCCCCCCCCACCTCCCAGAGTAAGATTCCCCCCGCCCCCCCACCAGGACCAGCACTGCGGCCGCGGGTCCTAGCTCCCGCCTGGTGGTACCAGATGTAAGCCACGTCGGCGGGAGTTCAGCCGGTCGACCACGGAGAATCGCCACAGGGGCCTCTTTCAGCGGCCCCCAACCGGCACTGCGTTGAGCGCGCACGCGGGACTGGTGAGTCTGCAGAGAATCTCAGAATTGCCGTCGCGCCGGGTTTCCGGCATGAACAGATATTCTTCATCCCCACGCACGGCGCGATTCCAAGCCCGGAGGGTCGGAGACGCCCGCCCACCATCTTTTGGATGAAACTTTAAACTGGGGCCGCAGCAACCCTATCAGGTAGACGTGGCTGAGCCACTGGCAACTAGTTTGAAGAATAGGGTTAGCCCAGTGGCTCGGTTCAAACTTGTTCCTCAACCAGCATCACACAAACAGATAACCTGATCCTCATCACACTGCACAATCCAATTTATGGATGGAACTCACCTCGTCGAAGAGCTGCAACATAACGGTCAGCACATCGGGATGGGCCTTATCCACTTCGTCAAATAAAACCACTGCATTCGGATTCTGTTTCAGCTTCTTGGTCAACTGACCACCTTCCTCATGTCCGACATAACCAGGGGGTGACCCAATAAACTTTGCAACCTTTGAAATACACATTCTTTCATTGAGAAATTTATTCCGACATAGAACATAGAACAGTACAGCACAGAACAGGCCCTTCGGCCCTCAATGTTGTGCCGAGCCATGATCACCCTACTCAAACCCACGTATCCACCCTATACCCGTAACCCAACAACACCCCCCTTAACCTTACTTTCATTAGGACACTACAGGCAATTTATCATGGCCAATCCACCTAACCCGCACATCTTTGGACTGTGGGAGAAAACCGGAGCACCCGGAGGAAACCCACGCACACAGGGGGAGGACGTGCAGACTCCACACAGACAGTGACCCAGCCGGGAATCGAACCTGGGACCCTGGAGCTGTGAAGCATTTATGCTAACCACCATGCTACCCTGCTGCCCCTAGCTGACATAGAACATAGAATTCCGACATGGGCCATTCGACTAATCGAGTCTGCAAACCGACCCTCCAAAAGCACACCTCACCGAGGTCCACTCCCCTGCCCTACACCGTAACCTCACCTCACCTGCACATCGTGGTACACAAAGGGGAAATTTATCATGGCCAATACACCTAACCTGCACATCTTTGGACTGTGGGAGGAAACCGGAGCAGCCGGAGGAAACCCACGCAGACACAGGGAGAACGTGCAGACTCCACACAGACAGTGACCCAAGGCCGGAATTCAATCTGGGACCCTGGAGCTGTGAGGCAGCACTGTGCCGCCCTCAAGTAAAGCTCCCTCTACACTGTCCCCATCAAACACTCCCACACAGGTACAGCACGGGGTTAGATACAGAGTAAAGCTCCCTCTACACTGTCCCCCATCAAACACTCCCAGACAGGTACAGCACAGGGTTAGATACAGAGTAAAGCTCCCTCTACACTGTCCCCATCAAACACTCCCAGGACAGGTACAGCACGGGGTTAGATACAGAGTAAAGCTCCCTCTACACTGTCCCCATCAAACACTCCCAGGACAGGTACAGCACGGGGTTAGATACAGAGTAAAGCTCCCTCTACACTGTCCCCATCAAACACTCCCAGGACAGGTACAGCACGGGGTTAGATACAGAGTAAAGCTCCCTCTACACTGTCCCCATCAAACACTCCCAGGACAGGTACAGCACGGGGTTAGATACAGAGTAAAGCTCCCTCTACACTGTCCCCATCAAACACTCCCAGGACAGGTACAGCACGGGGTTAGATGCAGAGTAAAGCTCCCTCTACACTGTCCCCATCAAACACTCCCAGGACAGGTACAGCACGGGGTTAGATACAGAGTAAAGCTCCCTCTACACTGTCCCCATCAAACACTCCCAGGACAGGTACAGCACGGGGTTAGATGCAGAGTAAAGCTCCCTCTACACTGTCCCCATCAAACACTCCCAGGACAGGTACAGCACAGGGTTAGATAAAATCCACTCCCTTTGAAATAAAGTCCAACATTTCATTTACCTTCCCTATTACCTGCTGTGAGAGTTTTATCTTTAACACATTGACAACAAAAGATTGGTTGAAGTTTAGCCATTTCCTCTCCCGGTCTTTTTTTCTGGAATGGAGCTGCCTAGTTTAAGGACCAAACGCTTCTGATCTCACTGTCAAACGTTTCACTTACTTCATGCTTTTCCTGGAATTCCGACATGTCGAGCCTGATGAATTTCTACATGTCGAAAGGAAGAAGAGACAGAATGAAACTTTCCGGTGACTCTGTCGCAAACTGGCCTCAGGTTTTATTTCCCACCGTCGCACACGACTCCTAATCCTCTCTTGGACGAGTTCCAACTCATTGCTGGGGTACGACCCAAACCATTCCCTCTCCAGCACCTTTCACCAACGCCCTGTGCTGTCTGATTGTGGAGGAAATTGCAGCTTCCCTAGTGACTGTTCTCGTGGAGCAGGGGACAGGATGATCACTGGACTGCGCGACTCTCCTCTCTGTGGCTGAGGGACGAGCTCAGAACACAGGCTGGAACCCTGACCACGGACAGTCACAAATCAACATGGCTCAGCCTGAGAAAGCGGTGTCATGTGAGAGTACCTTTAAGAAATGGGCGTTTATAAATGGGTGTGTATATAAATATCTGCAGTGAGAGTACCTTTAAGAAATGCGTGTTTACTACTGCCGTGATGTCAGAGAGTGGATGGAACTGGGCTGTCTGTCAGCTTTTTACTTTCGTTTTAGGCTGTTTGCTGCAGGGTGTGTTTGAGTTTCGTTTTCAGTGTTGGAGCTGAAGCCAGACAGAGCAGGTGCACTGTTAATCTCTCTGCCATCAAAAGACTATCTCTTGATCATTTCAGAATTATAAATGTTCTCAGTCGTGAATGTAAACCCGATGTGCTTCTGTTAAAATGTATTTCTTTTGTCTTCTGGATGTTGTTTGGGAAGTTATTACGGTTTATTTAGTGTTGTATTCTTTGTGGGTTGTATTTGAATTGATGGTTGCTAAAATATTCACTGTATGTTTTAAAAAGGTTAACTTGAGTTCATAGAATAAACATTGTTTTGCTTTAAAAAATACTTTTCCATTTCTGCTCTACCACGTCTGTAGAGTGGGCCGTGTGCTCCCCATAACCACAATCTATTAAAAGTTGTGGGTCAGGTGAACTCCATGATACACTTTGGGGTTCTCCAAACCCCGGCCCATAACAGCGGCGACTGAGAGGGAGGGAGTTGGTGGCTAGCGAACAGAGTTTGCAGCAGGGACCAAAGGCAATGGCTTCTGCAGATAGATTAAAAAGAAGTGATTGAAGTTCCTTTCCGGAATCTCAGCAACTTGTGGCATCTGGTCTGGGATCGTAATAAATTACGACTAGACCCCACAATTTGCTGGGATACCGGAAAGGAACCTCAATCACTTCTTTTTAATGATTAAAACTTCACTCCAGGAGTGATTCCACGCACAAATAGGGATTTAGCACATTAAAACAAACTTTATTACCAACACAGGATTACACTACCTTTAACAGCACAGAAATATTGCTTACAATTACCAGTTAACCAATACTTAACAATAACATGAAACACTTGAACTCCTAACTGCTACCTTCTTTATCTCCAATCAAGCTAAACCCATCACAGGTCAAAATTCACTTTTAAATAAAGTTAGCAAACGCAGGATTACTTGCCAGCCTCTGGATCAAGCATTCCTTTAAAAAGACTGCTTGGAGGGAGAGAGAGATCCCGTCAGGAAACAGCCTGCAGATTATTGTCTGTGCCTGACCACTGCTTAACCTGACAGTTCTCTTCAGAAACTGTTGTTCAGCTCACAGCTTCCAGCAACACTAACTTAAAAACTGACTGCCACGGACCTGGTCCTTCCCATTACCACATCATCTTTATCCACTCAAATCGCATGACCTAATTTTTAAAGTTTAAACACAATGGCCGGGATTCTCTGGTCCACCAGCCACATTTTAAAATAATAATCTTAATAATCTTTATTATTGTCACAAGTAGGCTTACACTAACGCTGCAATGAAGTGACTGTGAAAATCCCCTCGTCGCCACATTCCAATGCCTGCTCGGGTACACGGAGGGAGAATTCGGAATGTCCGATTCACCGACAAGCACGTTTTTCGGCACTTGTGGGAGGAAACCGGAGCACCCGGAGGAAGCCCACGCAGACACGGGGAGAACGTGCAGACTCCGCACAGACGGTAACCCAAGGTGGGAATCGAATCTGGGACCCCGACGCTGTGAAGCAACTGTGCTAACCACTGTGCTACCGTGGCACCTTCCTGGGTGGTGCGCCCTCGCTGGCAGCAGAATTCTCCGTTCTCGCCGCCTGCCAATAGGCTTTCCCACTGTGGCCAACCCATGCCGCTGGGAAACCGCGGGCATGTTGCATTTCCGGCGGAATGAAGAATACAGCCAAATGTCTCTGATTATCTACTTACAATCATAACAAAAATCCATTCAGCCCCTCCCTCCTTATAAACATAAGCATGGTATGAATTAAAAATGATCTCACTTCTACGACATCTTAATTGCACCTTCTGCGGCCAATGTCTGTCTTCTAAATTAGGCTTAAAAAATATATTACTGCAGCAAATCTATATGATACAATATATATAAGAAATTCCGACTTTCATCGCGGAGTTGAAAGATCCCATACCTTCTTGACGTCGTTATGCATGTACTTAGCCACCTGTTTGGCCAGCTCGGTTTTTCCTACATCAAAGGTGAGAAACAAAATCAATGTCGGGGATACAGGGCGGGAAATCTCAATAGATGCTGGTGAGGCAGGTAATCAACGGCCTAGATAGTCCCTCATCACAATCTCAATTATTGGTCAAAGTTATGTCCTGACTCTTTTCTCGAAGTTTACCTCATTGCCAAACTAACCCGAGGTGACATGAGGAAAATAGTCTTTATTGTACAGTGAGTTGCTGTGACCTGGGCTGCACAGGGTGATGAAATGAAAATCGCTTATTGTCACGATTAGGCTTCAATGAAGGTACTGTGAAAAGCCCCCAGTCGCCACATTCCGGCGCCTGTTCGGGGAGGCTGGTACGGGAATTGAACCGTGCTGCTGGCCTGCCTTGGTCTACTTTAAAAGCCAGCGATTTAGCTGAGTGAGCTAAACCAAATGACACTTTAAACTGTGGTCCAGCTTGCCCTCTCTGGTCCCATGGGGCTATTTCGAGGAGCAGGGAGGGAGTTCTCTCCGCTGTCCTGGTCAATATTCATTCCTCAATCAAAGGCTGGAATGTAGATTCTCAGACCGGGGTCTCCACACCATTTGGAGGCTCGCATCGGGGGGAGGGGGGGGTTTCAGGATTTTTCCCCAGCGACAGGGAAGGAACGGCGATATATTTCCAAGTCAGGGTGATGAGTGACTTGGAGGGGACCCTCCAAGTGGTGGTATTCCCAGGTATCTGCTGCTCTTGTCCTTCTAGATAGGAGATGTGAAGGGTTTGGAAGGTGTTGTTGAAAGAAGGTTGGTAGTTCCTGCACTGAATCTTGTAGATGGTGCACACGCCTGCCACATTGTTTTCGCGGTGAGGGGAGTAAATGTTTAAGGTGGTGGATGGGCTGCTTTACCCCGCACAATGTAACTTACTGACCGAGTGAGACTGACACTGACCGAGTGAGAGTGAAACTGACCGAGTGAGAGTGACACTGACCGAGTGAGAGTGACACTGACCGAGCGAGAGTGACACTGACCGAGCGAGAGTGACACTGACCGAGCGAGAGTGACACTGACCGAGCGAGAGTGACACTGACCGAGCGAGAGTGACACTGACCGAGCGAGAGTGACACTGACCGAGTGAGAGTGACACTGACCGAGTGAGGGTGACACTGACCGAGTGAGAGTGACACTGACCGAGTGAGAGTGACACTGACCGAGTGAGAGTGACACTGACAGAGTGAGGGTGACCGAGTGAAAGTGACACTGACCGAGTGAGACTGACACTGAGCGAGTGAGTGACACTGACCGAGCGAGAGTGACACTGAGCGAGTGAGAGTGACACTGACCGAGCGAGAGTGACACTGACCGAGCGAGAGTGACACTGACCGAGTGAGAGTGACACTGAACGAGTGGGTGACGATGACCGAGTGGGTGACGTTGACCGAGTGAGAGTGACACTGACCGAGTGAGGGTGACACTGACCGAGTGAGAGTAACACTGACCGAGTGAGAGTAACACTGACCGAGTGAGGGTGACCGAGTGAAAGTGACACTGACCGAGTGAGAGTGACACTGACCGAGTGGGTGACGCTGACCGAGTGAGAGTGACACTGACCGAGTGAGGGTGACACTGACCGAGTGAGAGTGACACTGACCGAGTGAGAGTGACACTGATCGAGCGAGAGTGACACTGGCCGAGCGAGAGTGACACTGACCGAGTGAGAGTGACACTGAACGAGTGGGTGACGATGACCGAGTGGGTGACGCTGACCGAGTGAGAGTGACACTGACCGAGTGAGGGTGACACTGACCGAGTGAGAGTAACACTGACCGAGTGAGAGTGACACTGACCGAGTGAGAGTGACACTGACCGAGTGAGAGTGACACTGACCGAGTGAGAGTGACACTGACCGAGTGAGAGTGACACTGACCGAGTGAGAGTGACACTGACCGTGAGGGTGACACTGACCGAGTGAGAGTGACCGAGTGAGAGTGACACTGACTGAGAGTGACACTGACTGAGAGTGACACTGACCGAGAGTGACACTGACCGAGTGAGAGTGACACTGACCGAGTGAGAGTGACACTGACCGAGTGAGAGTGACACTGACCGAGAGTGACACTGACCGAGTGAGAGTGACGCTGACCGAGTGAGGGTGACACTGACCGAGTGAGAATGACACTGACCGAGTGAGACTGACCGAGTGAGAGTGACACTGACCGAGAGTGACACTGACCGAGTGAGAGTGACGCTGACCGAGTGAGAATGATACTGACCGAGTGAGACTGACCGAGTGAGAGTGACGCTGACCGAGTGAGAGTGACGCTGACCGAGTGAGAGTGACACTGACCGAGTGAGAGTGACGCTGACCGAGTGAGAGTGACACTGACCGAGTGAGAGTGTCGCTGATCGAGTGAGAGTGACACTGACCTAGTGAGAGTGACGCTGACCGAGTGAGGGTGACACTGACCGAGTGAGAATGACACTGACCGAGTGAGACTGACCGAGTGAGAGTGACGCTGACCGAGTGAGAGTGACACTGACCGAGTGAGAGTGACACTGACCGAGTGAGAGTGACACTGACCGAGTGAGAGTGACACTGACCGAGTGAGAGTGACACTGACCGAGTGAGAGTGACACTGACCGAGTGAGAGTGACACTGACCGAGTGAGAGTGACACTGACCGAGTGAGAGAGACACTGACCGAGTGAGAGTTACGCTGACCGAGTGAGAGTGACGCTGACTGAGTGAGAGTGACACTGACCTAGTGAGAGAATAATTGTGATCGAGTTAAGCAAATGACAGCGAGTGGCATTTAGGACACTAGACAGTCCCAAAAGATGTGTTTTCAGTAAAACTATAAATGGGGACTGTAGAGACGACAGCTGGTGTTAAGAACATAGAACATAGAACAGTACAGCACAGAACAGGCCCTTCGGCCCTCGATGTTGTGCCGAGCAATGATCACCCTACTCAAACCCACGAATCCACCCTATACCCGTAACTCAAACAACCCCACCTTAACCTTACTTTTTAGGACACTACGGGCAATTTAGCATGGCCAATCCACCTAACCAGCACATCTTTGGACTGTGGGAGGAAACCGGAGCACCCGGAGGAAACCCACGCACACACGGGGAGGACGTGCAGACTCCGCACAGACAGTGACCCAGCCGGGAACCGAACCTGGGACCCTGGAGCTGTGAAGCATTTACGCTAACCACCATGCTACCGTGCTGCCCCATGTTGTTTTAAATGTAGCCCTCAGTCAGGCTGTGATGGGGATGCTGAGCTGGGATTAGATGGGAATTCACCATCATTCCCAATGCTACATCCTGATATCAGCAGAGGCCAGATAATAGGTCCCCTCACCCCTCTGCTTCCTGACCTACATTGCTCTCTTGGTCCAGCCTCACCTCATATATAGAATTCCCATCGCTGTGCTCAAATCCCAGCATGGCCTCATACCCACCTCATCCCCATCCCAGGGGAATGGGGGAACCTGCCCCCATCCCGCAAGCTCTTCACCTCTTGCAGCCGTACAACACTCGAAGGATCACTGCAGCCGTCTCTCTCATTTCTGATCTCGTGAGCATCCACCATTTAAACTTTAATCAACAAGTAGCCATGTCATCAGCTGTCGAAGCCATAAACTCTGGAATTGCCTCCCTAAACCGCCTTTAAGATGCTCAGTGAACCCAATATGTGGACATCTATCTTAATATTTCCTGGTGTGGCCCGGGGTCAAACTCAGTCCCCATGCCGGAGTGAAACCGGTCGTCTTTTACGGCAGGAAAACTGGCGTAAAACGGCCACTGATTCGCCGTTTTGCTGGGGGCTAGCAGGGAGGCAGCATAGAGCTCACAGCTCCAGTTACCAATACGGCCCTGAGCATGTCCGGGTCCCGGCCGCACAGCTGCACCGAGTCAGCCCGCAGCGGCCGCACTGTGCTCCATGGCGTACTCAGCCCATGGGCCCGGACCCGGAAAGTAATGCCCCCCACCCCCCTCCTCAACCGTTCGCGGGCCCTGGACCGCCCGCCTAGAGTCGTCCCAGAACCGAATAAAACACTCCCTGCCCGCGGTTCGCCCCTCCGCTGACTGAGGCAGCGCCGGACTAAGTCCGCAGCCGCCACGCGGCCGGTCAGGGGCGGAGCACCGCGGGTCGGGCCTCAGGCAATGGTCTGAGGCCATGGATAATCGGCGCGCTTTTCAGGGGTTGGAGAAGACAAAAACCGGCGCTGCTCCCAATGTTGGCATCAAAACGGATTTTCCGCCCGTCGCCGAATGCGATTTCGGCGTCAAGGTGCAGAGAATCCAGCCCGAAATCTCAGTGCAAGTTGCTGTGTTGCAGTGAGTGAATAGCTGCAGTTAGCTGAATGGCCAGAGGTGTCACTATTGAGCAGCTACAATGGCACCCAGGAACACATGATGATAAATCGATGGGGATTTCAGATATTAAGGGCCAGAATAGAGCAACAAATATATAAAGTAACATTAAAAATCAAATCTGAAATCAATTGGTTTCAATGCAGGGAAATACATATGTTTAAAGAAACAATTTGCAGAGTAGTGGAGAAAGAGGGGAGTGGGATGTATTAGATATTTTGATCAGAGAGCTAGCACAGACGCCATTGACCGAATGGCCTTCCTCAGGCCTATATTATTTTGATAAAGTATCTGCAAAGATTTTAATAGCGCAAATTACTGGAAATGCTCAGCAGGTCGATCATTGATTGATGAATCATTCCCCACCAATCTCAGTTCCTGAGTCAGTACAGGACTGACCTGGAATATCTCAATTCGAGTTGAGACAAAACTTTTCAATCCACTTCAGCTCTGAGTAAACCTCCCTCTACACTGTCCCCGTCAAATACTCCCAGGACAGGTACAGCACGGGGTTAGATACAGAGTAAAGCTCCCTCTACACTGTCCCCATCAAATACTCCCAGGACAGGTACAGCACGGGGTTAGATACAGAGTAAAGCTCCCTCGACACTGTCCCCATCAAACACTCCCAGGACAGGTACAGCATGGAGTTAGATACAGAGTAAAGCTCCCTCTACACTGTCCCCATCAAACACTCCCAGGACAGGTACAGCACGGGGTTAGATACAGAGTAAAGCTCCCTCTACACTGTCCCCATCAAACACTCCCAGGACAGGTACAGCACGGGGTTAGATACAGAGTAAAGCTCCCTCTACACTGTCCCCATCAAACACTCCCAGGACAGGTACAGCACAGGTTAGATACAGAGTAAAGCTCCCTCTACACTGTCCCCATCAAACACTCCCAGGACAGGTACAGCACGGGGTGAGATACAGAGTAAAGCTCCCTCTACACTGTCCCATCAAACAGTCCCAGGACAAGCTAATAGATAGCAACATCTGTTGAACCTAGAAACAATCCTTGCCCGTCTGTTCGAAAAGCATGGAGAGGTCTGCAGTGCAGCACAACTTGTGTGACCATCTTAATTCTGTGATTCAAATTGCCATTGCTGAATTCCCTGCATAATATCTGCCCTGTCGGTGATATCCCCTCATCCCTGATTTTAGGAACATGTTTACTTGTGTAACGTGGCATAAGGATTATGCAGAAGGTACAGCATAGAAACAGGCATTTCGCCCTTTATGGTACATGCTGGGAGTTGTGTTTCACACAATCTTCCATCTCATTTATTTCATCTTTCCATCTCCCTTTCCATTGTACCTCGGGTACCACCTTCTGGGTACCACTCTCCGGGTACCACTCTCCGGGTACCACTCTCCGGGTACCACTCTCCGGGTACCACTCTCCGGGTACCACCTTCTGGGTACCACTCTCCGGGTACCACTCTCCGGGTACCACTCTCCGGGTACCACTCTCCGGGTACCACTCTCCGGGTACCACCTTCTGGGTACCACTCTCCGGGTACCACTCTCCAGGTACCACCTTCTGGGTACCACTCTCCGGGTACCACTCTCCGGGTACCACTCTCCGGGTACCACTCTCCGGGTACCACTCTCCGGGTACCACATTCTGGGTACCACTCTCCGGGTACCACTCTCCGGGTACCACTCTCCGGGTACCACTCTCCGGGTACCACTCTCCGGGTACCACTCCCTGTGGGAGTGGGTTCCACATTCTGGTTTCGATTTTGTTTATTGTCACGTGTACCGAGGTACAGTGAAAAGTATTTTTCTGCGAGCAGCTCAACAGATCATTAAGTACATGGGAAGAAAAGGGAATAAAAGAAAATATATAATAGGGCAACACAAGGTATACAATGTAACTACATAAACATTGGATGAAGCATACAGGGTGTAGTGTTAATGAGGTCAGTCCATAAGAGGGTCGTTTAGGAGTCTGGTGACAGCGGGGAAGAAGCTGTTTTTGAGTCTGTTCGTGCGTGTTCTCAGACTTCTGTATCTCCTGCCCGATGGAAGAAGTTGGAAGAGTGTGTAAGCCGGGTGGGAGGGGTCTTTGATTATGCTGCCTGCTTTCCCCAGGCAGCGGGAGGTGTAGATGGAGTCAATGGATGGAAGGTGGGTTTGTGTGATGGACTGGGCGGTGTTCTCTGTAGTTTCTTGCGGTCCTGGGCCGAGCTGTTGCCATACCCAGGCTGTGATGCAGCAGATAGGATGCTTTCTATGATGCATCTGTGACGGTTGGTAAGAGTTAATGTGAACATGCCAAATTTCCTTAGTTTCCTGAGGGGCTTTTCACAGTAACTTCATTGAAGCCTGCTTGTGACAATAAGCGATTATATACACACACACACACACACACAAGTATAGGGGCTGTTCTGCTTTCTTGGTGATAGCGTCAACGTGGATGGACCAGGACAGATTTTTGGTGACGTGCACCCCTAGGAATCTGAAGCTGTTAATCACCTCCACCTCCACCTCGTCCCCGTTGTGTACAGTACTTTGCTTCCTGAAGTCAGTGACCAGCTCTTTAGTTTTGCTGGCATTGAGGGAGAGATTGTTGTCGCTGTACCACTCTACTAGGTTCTCTATCTCCCTCCTGTATTCCGACTCGTCGTTATTCGAGATCTGGCCCACTATGGTCGTATCGTCAGCAAACTTGTAGATGGAGTTGGAAGCATTCTCACCACCCTCTGGGCACCACCCTCTGGGCACCACCCTCTGGGCACCACCCTCTGGGCACCACCCTCTGGGCACCACACTCTGGGCACCACCCTCCGGGCCCCACCCTCCGGGCACCTCCCTCCGGGCACCTCCCTCCGGGCCCCTCCATCCGGGCACCACCCTCCGGGCCCCACCCTCCGGGCACCTCCCTCCGGGCCCCTCCATCCGGGCACCACCCTCCGGGCACCACCCTCCGGGCACCTCCCTCCGGGCACCACCCTCCGGGCACCTCCCTCCGGGCACCACCCTCCGGGCACCACCCTCCGGGCGCCACCCTCCGGGCACCTCCCTCCGGGCACCACCCTCCGGGCGCCACCCTCCGGGCACCTCCCTCCGGGCACCACCCTCCGGGCACCTCCATCCGGGCACCACCCTCCGGGCCCCACCCTCCGGGCCCCACCCTCCGGGCCCCACCCTCCGGGCACCACCCTCCGGGCCCCACCCTCTGGGCACCTCCCTCTGGGCACCTCCATCCGGGCACCACCCTCCGGGCACCTCCATCCGGGCACCACTCCCTGTGGGAATGAATCCCACATTCTCACCACACTTCGGGTCAACAGGATTTTGCTGATTTCCTAATTGGGTTGATTCGGATCTATTTTATCTTTGTGCAGAATAACTAGAGAAGTTGGGATGGTTAAGGAGAGAAGTTGGGATGGTGAAGGAGAGAAGTTGGGATGGTTAAGGAGAGAAGTTGGGATGGTTAAGGAGAGAAGTTGGGATGGTTAAGGAGAGAAGTTGGGATGGTGAAGGAGAGAAGTTGGGATGGTTAAGGAGAGAAGTTGGGATGGTTAAGGAGAGATGCTGGGATGGTTAAGGAGAGATGCTGGGATGGTTAAGGAGAGAAGTTAGGATGGTGAAGGAGAGAAGTTGGGATGGTGAAGGAGAGAAGTTGGGATGGTTAAGGAGAGAAGTTGGGATGGTTAAGGAGAGAAGTTGGGATGGTGAAGGAGAGAAGTTGGGATGGTTAAGGAGAGAAGCTGGGATGGTTAAGGAGAGAAGTTGGGATGGTGAAGGAGAGAAGTTGGGATGGTTAAGGAGAGAAGTTGGGATGGTGAAGGAGAGAAGTTGGGATGGTTAAGGAGAGATGCTGGGATGGTTAAGGAGAGATGATGGGATGGTGAAGGAGAGAAGTTGGGATGGTTAAGGAGAGAATCAGTCGAGTTGTGCATAGTTACAGGAGGTTTCAATAGAATAAATAAGGAGGAACTTGCCACTGACAGGAAGGTGGTTTACCAGTGGACACAGATTTAAGACAGTGGGCCGGAGGGAAATAGGGTAAATGTGGAGAATCCTTTCCATGCAGGGGGTTATGCTGATCCAGAATGTTCTGTCAAAGAGGGCAGTGGCAGCAGATTGAACCCTTTCAAGAGAATTGGATAAATACTGGGAAAGGAAAAATTTGCAGGGCTCCAATCTCTTTCCAAGAGCCAGCAACAAGGTCCTGGATTGAGTGACGTGCTTCTGCACTGTATCATTCTGCACTGTATCATTCTGCACTGTATCATTGTGCACTGTATCATTGTGCACTGTATCATTGTGCACTGTATCATTGTGCACTGTATCATTCTGAACTATATCATTCATGGCCGCCTTGGCAAGTGAACTGCATCCACCAGAGGATACATCTTTGTCTCAGAAGCTGACAGCACCGAAAACGCCCCTCAGCCCATTGCGTCTGCGCCGGTCAAAAACAACCACCTAAATATTCTCATCCCATTTCCCAGCACTTGTCCCATAGCCTTGTCTGCCCTGGGATCGCAAGCGCACATCTAAATGCTTCTTAAATGTCATGAGGGTCTCTGCCTCCACCACCCTTTCAGGCAGCAAGTTCCAGACTCCCACCACCCTCTGGGTCAAAATATTTTTCCTCACATCCCCTCTAAACCCCCTGCCCCTCACCTTAAATCTGCACCCCCTGGTCATTGATCCCCCCCATCAAGGGGAAATGTTTAGTCCTGTCCACTCTATCTATGCCGCTCATAACCTTATACATCTCAATCATGTCCCCCTTTGTGTCGACGGTACGTAACGGTGAAGGGGTTAAAAGTTCCTGGTTCATGTTCCCTCTTCTGTGGCGGCTGGGGTCTAACCAGAAAGCCATCTCCGGCAGACAGCAAATGGTTTCAGTGCCACTTAATTTAACAATTACCAATTCCAGACGAGCCGAGGAAGAGGAAGACTAGTGGGTGCTCTTCATCCGCCCAACCATTCTCCTTTCTTCGGATGGCTGCATTAAAAGGAAAAAAAAACAGAGAAGAGCGAATGAGAAAGGGAAGGGGAATTATATATAAAATCGATTCTTCACTCCGCCCCCCCCCCCACCCCTCCCTCCCTCTACAATTATCACTGAGCATACACGATGTTATACTGTCTTCATCCCACGCAGAAAGGCACCAGCAACCATTAGTCCATCAGAGATTTCATTAAGGAGCAGAGCCCAGGAGCAGCCAAATTGAGTTTGTATGGATCTGGTGAGCCTGCCCTCACAGTTATGCGGATAAACAGCGTGGTGTCTGCCGAGGGACGCACTCAGCGTTGCCAGGGAGACGGGATCGACAGCGAGCACAGGGCGGTGGGAGAGGAAAGGGCGCACACGCACGCTCACACAAAACAGAAAGCTACCGGCCGCAACCTTCTAACACAGAGATTAATAACAAAAAAAATAATAATAATCTCCTGACATTTCCCTTCTCTGATCCGCTGGAAGGACATATGCACAGGCTCAGGGTGACTCTGCTCCTCACTGACTGGCAGCGCACACTAAATCGGATTTCACAAAACCTGAAATGCTTGAATAATAGGAACTTGATTGGATTACTATGATAAATTTATGTCAGTCCTTAATCTTTTCAAATGTACCAGAGGGTAGAATCCTTTTTATGCTCACTTTATTCTTTGGTGCGTGTATCACAACCGTTTGCAAGAATTTTACGTGGAAAGTATAACATTTAGCATCACGACTATTGGGGAACAGGATCAAAGAGTCCTCCCTTTACACCCAGCTCCTCACAGCACAGGGCGCACGGCAAGGAATCTCCAACAGACAGATTTTGTGCTCAGGGTCAGGAATAAACAATGCAACCGCCCACCCAGCCCACCGCCCGCCGCACCCCACCCCAGCCAGTGCTGTTGGTGTACTTGCCTGCAGCAGGCTGAGTAGGTGGCACTCAGTCAGACTGTCATGTGTGGGTTTCAGGGTCACTCCAGAGCCTTGAGCTTCAATTCAGATGGATGGGCAGACTCGGGACAGTACTGAGGGAGTGCCGCACTGTCAGAGGGTCAGTACTGAGGGAGTGCCGCACTGTCAGAGGGTCAGTAGTGAGGGAGTGCTGCACTGTCAGAGGGTTAGTACTGAGGGAGTGCCGCACTGTCAGAGAGTCAGTGCTGAGGGAGCGCCGCACTGTCAGAGGGTCAGTACTGAGGGAGCGCCGCACTGTCAGAGGGTCAGTACTGAGGGAGTGCTGCACTGTCAGAGGGTCAGTACTGAGGGAGTGCTGCTCTGTCAGGGGGTCAGTACTGAGGGAGTGCTGCACTGTCTGAGGGTCAGTACTGAGGGAGTGCCGCACTGTCAGAGGGTCAGTACTGAGGGAGTGCTGCACTGTCAGAGGGTCAGTACTGAGGGAGTGCTGCACTGTCAGAGGGTCAGTACTGAGGGACTGCTGCACTGTCAGAGGGTCAGTACTGAGGGAGTGCTGCTCTGTCAGGGGGTCAGTACTGAGGGAGTGCTGCACTGTCAGAGGGTCAGTACTGAGGGAGTGCTGCACTGTCAGAGGGTCAGTACTGAGGGAGTGCTGCTCTGTCAGGGGGTCAGTACTGAGGGAGTGCTGCACTGTCAGAGGGTCAGTACTGAGGGAGTGCCGCACTGTCAGAGGGTCAGTACTGAGGGAGTGCTGCACTGTCAGAGGGTCAGTACTGAGGGACTGCTGCACTGTCAGAGGGTCAGTACTGAGGGAGTGCTGCTCTGTCAGGGGGTCAGTACTGAGGGAGTGCTGCACTGTCAGAGGGTCAGTACTGAGGGAGTGCTGCACTGTCAGAGGGTCAGTACTGAGGGAGTGCTGCTCTGTCAGGGGGTCAGTACTGAGGGAGTGCTGCACTGTCAGAGGGTCAGTACTGAGGGAGTGCCGCACTGTCAGAGGGTCAGTACTGAGGGAGCGCTGCACTGTCAGAGGGTCACTATTGAGGGAGTGCTGCACTGTCAAAGGGTCAGTACTGAGGGAGTCCTGCACTGTCAGAGGGTCAGTACTGAGGTAGCGCTGCACTGTCAGAGGGTCACTATTGAGGGAGTGCTGCACTGTCAAAGGGTCAGTACTGAGGGAGCGCTGCACTGTCAGAGGGTCAGTACTGAGGGAGTGCCGCACTGTCAGAGGGTCAGCACTGAGGGAGTGCCGCACTGTCAGAGGGTCAGTACTGAGAGAGTGCTGCACTGCCAGAGGGTCAGTACTGAGGGAGTGCTGCACAGTCAGAGGGTCAGTACTGAGGGAGTGCCGCACTGTCAAAGGGTCAGTACTGAGGGAGTGCTGCACTGTCAGAGGGTCAGTACTGAGGGAGTGCCGCACTGTCAGAGGGTCAGTACTGAGGGAGTGCTGCACTGTCAGAGGGTTAGCACTGAGGGAGTGCTGCACTGTCAGAGGGTCAGTACTGAGGGAGTGCTGCACTGTCAGAGGGTCAGTACTGAGGGAGTGCTGCACTGTCAGAGGGTCAGTACTGAGGGAGTGCTGCACTGTCAGAGGGTCAGTACTGAGGGAGTGCTGCACTGTCAGAGGGTCAGTACTGAGGGGGTGCTGCACTGTCAGAGGGTCAGTACTGAGGGAGTGCTGCACTGTCACAGGGTCAGTACTGAGGGAGTGCCGCACTGTCAGAGGGTCAGCACTGAGGGAGTGTTGCACTGTCAGAGGGTCAGTACTGAGGGAGTGCTGCACTGTCAGAGGGTCAGTACTGAGGGAGTGCCGCACTGTCAGAGGGTCAGTACTGAGGGAGTGCCGCACTATCAGAGTGTCAGTACTGAGGGAGTGCCGCACTGTCAGAGGGTCAGTAGTGAGGGAGTGCCGTACTGTCAGAGGGTCAGTACTGAGGGAGTGCCGCACTGTCAGAGGGTCAGTACTGAGGGAGTGCCGCACTGTCAGAGGGTCAGCACTGAGGGAGTGCCGCACTGTCAGAGGGTCAGCACTGAGGGAGTGCCGCACTGTCAGAGTCAACACTGAGGGAGTGCCGCACTGTCAGAGGGTCAGTACTGAGGGAGTGCTGCACTGTCAGAGGGTCAGTACTGAGGGAGTGCCGCACTGTCAGAGGGTCTGTACTGAGGGAGTGCCGCACTGTCAGAGAGTCAGCACCGAGGGAGTGCCGCACTGTCAGAGGGTCAGTACTGAGGGATTGCCGCACTGCCAGAGAGTCAGCACTGAGGGAGTGCCGCACTGTCAGAGGGTCAGTACTGAGGGAGTGCTGCACGGTCAGAGGGTCAGTGCTGAGGGAGTGCTGCACTGTCAGAGGGTCAGTACTGAGGGAGTGCTGCACTGTCAGAGGGTCAGTACTGAGGGAGTGCTGCACTGTCAGAGGGTCAGTACTGAGGGAGTGCTGCACTGTCAGAGGGTCAGTACTGAGGGAGTGCTGCACTGTCAGAGAGTCAGCACTGAGGGAGTGCTGCACTGTCAGAGGGTCAGTACTGAGGGAATGCTGCACTGTCAGAGGGTCAGTACTGAGGGAGTGCCGCACTGTCAGAGGGTCAGTACTGAGGGAGTGCCGCACTGTCAGAGGGTCAGTACTGAGGGAGTGCTGCACTGTCAGAGGGTCAGTACTGAGGGAATGCTGCACTGTCAGAGGGTCAGTACTGAGGGAGTGCCGCACTGTCAGAGGGTCAGTACTGAGGGAGTGCCGCACTGTCAGAGGGTCAGTACTGAGGGAGTGCTGCACTGTCAGAGGGTCAGTACTGAGGGAGTGCCGCACTGTCAGAGGGTCATTACTGAGGGAGTGCTGCACTGTCAGAGGGTCAGTACTGAGGGAGCGCCGCACTGTCAGAGGGTCAGTACTGAGGGAGTGCTGCACTGTCAGAGGGTCAGTACTGAGGGAGTGCCGCACTGTCAGAGGGTCAGTACTGAGGGAGTGCCGCTCTGTCAGAGGGTCAGTACTGAGGGAGTGCTGCACTGTCAGAGGGTCAGTACTGAGGAAATGGTGCACTGTCAGAGGGTCAGTACTGAGGGAGCGCCGCACTGTCAGAGGGTCAGTACTGAGGGAGTGCTGCACTGTCAAGAGGGTCAGTACTGAGGGAATGCTGCACTGTCAGAGGGTCAGTACTGAGGGAGTGCTGCACTGTCAGAGGGTCAGTACTGAGGGAGTGCCGCACTGTCAGAGGGTCAGTACTGAGGGAGTGCTGCACTGTCAGAGGGTCAGTACTGAGGGAGTGCCGCACTGTCAGAGGGTCAGTACTGAGGGAGTGCTGCACTGTCAGAGGGTCAGTACTGAGGGAGTGCTGCACTGTCAGAGGGTCAGTACTGAGGGAGTGCCGCACTGTCAGAGAGTCAGCACCGAGGGAGTGCCGCACTGTCAGAGGGTCAGTACTGAGGGAGAGCCGCACTGTCAGAGGGTCAGTACTGAGGGAGTGCTGCAGTGTCAGAGGGTCAGTACTGAGGGAGTGCTGCACTGTCAGAGGGTCAGTACTGAGGGAGTGCTGCACTGTCAGAGGGTCAGTACTGAGGGAGTGCTGCACTGTCAGAGGGTCAGTACTGAGGGAGTGCTGCACTGTCAGAGGGTCAGTACTGAGGGAGAGCTGCACTGTCAGAGGGTCAGTACTGAGGGAGTGCCGCACTGTCAGAGGGACAGTACTGAGGGAGTGCTGCACTGTCAGAGGGTCAGTGCTGAGGGAGTGCCGCACTGTCAGAGGGTCAGTACTGAGGGAGTGCCGCACTGTTAGAGGGTCAGTACTGAGGGAGTGCTGCACTGTCAGAGGGTCAGTACTGAGGGAGAGCTGCACTGTCAGAGGGTCAGTACTGAGGGAGTGCCGCACTGTCAGAGTGTCAGTACTGAGGGAGTGCTGCACTGTCAGAGGGTCAGCACTGAGGGAGTGCTGCACTGTCAGAGGGTCAGTACTGAGGGAGTGCTGCACTGTCAGAGGGTCAGTACTGAGGGAGTGCTGCACTGTCAGAGGGTCAGTACTGAGGGAGTGCCGCACTGTCAGAGGGTCAGTACTGAGGGAGTGCCGCACTGTCAGAGGGTCAGTACTGAGGGAGTGCTGCACTGTCAGAGGGTCAGTACTGAGGGAGTGCTGCACTGTCAGGGTCAGTACTGAGGGAGTGCTGCACTGTCAGAGGGTCAGTACTGAGGGAGTGCTGCACTGTCAGAGGGTCAGTACTGAGGGAGTGCCGCACTGTCAGAGGGTCAGTACTGAGGGAGTGCTGCACTGTCAGATGTGTCATCTTTTGGATGAAATGTTTCCAGGCTGCTAAGTACAGCGTGTTCAGGTGGTGAATGTTTAAAGCTTGTGGAAATATTATGCGGACACTATCCCAGCTCCCTGTACGTCCTGCAATCAACATCACCAGAAAATAACCCGATTAACTGATTTATTGTTCGTGGGATATTGACTGTATTGGTTGCCGAGGGACCAACGAGTGCAATTCACAATTTGATGGCTGCACGGCTCACAGTGGTTAGCACTGCTGCCTCACCACGCCAGGAACCCGGGTTCCATTCTGACTTTGGGTAACTGGAATTTGCACTTTCTCCTCGTGTCATCAAAGGGAAACAATAATAGGGAGCACAACTAGCCCATTCGGCCCATCGAGCCGGCTAGGCATTTGATCAAAGCATGGCTGATCTGATCGTTGCCTCACCTACACTTTCCTGTCCGTCCCACCACACTCTCCACTCCCTTCTTTATCAAAACTCTGTGCAACTCGGCCTTGAACATATTCACTGACCCACAGCCCCCACTGCTGTCTTGGGGGGGGGGGGGGGGGGGGGGGGGGGGGGAATTCCAAACACTAACGACCCTCAGAGACAAGAAATTCCTCCTCATCTCTGACTTAAATGGGAGACCCCTTATTCTGAAACCGTGTCCCCGAGTTCCAGATTCCCCCACGAGGGGGAAACATTCTCTCAGCACCCACCCTGTGAAACCCCCTCACAATCTGGTGTTTCAATAAGATCACCTCTCATTCTCCTAAACTCAGGCCCAACCTGATCAACCTTTCCTCATTAGACAATCCCTTCACCCCAGGAATCAGCCCAGTGAACCTCCTCTGAAATGCCTCCAATACAATTACATCCTAGTTTAGGAGACTATTTCACTAAGGCCCTGTAGCAACACGTTCCTACTCTTATACTGAATTCCCCTTGCACAGGCGTAGCACGCATCCAAACAGATCACAGGGTTCTAGGTTGGACAACGAAAGCTGATACTGATGATAAGGAGCGGGTCGGATGTTAATGAACTCTTGAGATATGAATTGTGATCCATCATTGTTCATCAGTTGTTTTGGGTCACCGAATCTACCAATTCCACTCAATCTCTCAACTGTTTTCTCCGATGATGTGGAGATGCCGGCGTTGGACTGGGGTGAGCACATTAAGAAGTCTTACAACACCAGGTTAAAGTCCAACAGGTTTGTTTCAAACACGAGCTTTCGGAGCGCTGCTCCTTCCTCAGGTGAGTTTGAAACAAACATGTTGAACTTTAACCTGGTGTTGTGAGACTTCTTACTGTTTTCTCCGATGGTGTTGATTTCGTGAAGGCCATTTTGAGAGAGCCTCGACTCGAATGAGCAACATGCGCCCTTCAGACGGTCCGGAGTAATCAACATGTATCCGTTTCCAGGCCTCTTCTGCCCATTCCCACTGGTCCACCAGGGTGAATGGCGGCAGGTTCCACATTTATGCACAAGGCAAATACATTCTTGCTTTGTCCTCAATTTTGGCATCTAGCCCTGGCCACCAGAAGTAGCTCCTGGCAATCTCCTTCATCCTTACAATATCACAGTGGCCTTCGTACAATTGGTTTAATGCACGGTTTCGTAATAATGATGGCCTTGTATACTCGCCCTCTTGACATGAATGCTAACATTGCATTTGCCTTCCTAACTGCCGACTGAACCTGCACGTTAACCTAAAGAGAATCGTGAACAAGGACTCCCAAGTCCCTTTGTGCTTCTGCTTTCCGAAGCATTTCCCCATTTAGAAAATAGTCTGTGCCTAAATTCCTCCTTCTAAAATGCATAACCTCACATTATATTGCATTTGCCACGTCTTTGCCCACTCTCCTAGCCTGTTCTTCAAATCCTTCTGCAGCCCGCCTGCTTCCTCAATACTACCTGTCCCTCTACAGATCTTTGTATCATCTGCAAACTTAGCAACAGTGCCTTCAGTTCCTTCCTCCAGATCATTAATGTATATTGTGAAAAGTTGTGGTCCCAGCACAGACCCCTGAGGCACACCACTTGTCACCGGCTGCCATCCTGAAAAAGACCCCTTTATCCCCACTCTCTGCCTTCTGCCAATCCTCTATCCATGCCTGGATCTTACCATGGGCTTTTAATTTATTTAACAGTCTCCTATGAGGCACCTTGTCAAAGGCCTTCTGGAAATCTAAATAGAACACATCCACTGATTCTCCTTTGTCTAACTTGCTTGTTACCTCCTCAAAGAACTCTAACAGATTTGTCAGACACGACCTCCCTTTGACAAAGCCGTGCTGACTCAGTCCTATTTTATCATGCACTTCCAGGTACTTTGCGATCTCAGCATTAATAACAGACTTTAAAATCTTACCAATGACCGAAGTCAGGCTAACCGGCCTATAATTTCCCGTCTTCTGCCTCCCTCCCTTCTTAAACAGTGGTGTTACATTAGCCATTTCCAGTCCTCTGGGACTCTTCCTGCCTCCAGTGATTCCTGAAAGATTATCACTAATGCCTCCACAATTTCCTTAGCTATCTCTTTTACGACCCTGGGGTGTAGTCCATCCGGTCCAGGTGACTTATCCACCTTCAGACCTTTCAGTTTCCCCAGAACCTTCTCCTTAGTAATGGTCACTGCACTCACCTTTGCCCCCTGGTTCTCCTGGAGCTCTGGCAGCCCACTGGTGTCTTCCACCGTGAACGTCTCATCAGAAAGCAGAGACCTCCGACAGTGCACTTCCTCAGTACTGGCCATGGGAGTGACAGCCTGGGATTCCGTGCTCAAATCCCTGGAATGGGGACTTGAACGCTCAACTTTCTGACTAAGAGGCAAGAGTGTTACTCACTGAGTCAAGGCTGCCGCTGCAGGGGATAAATTCCTGTTGGAAAAGATGTCAGCCCTGATTCGGGATCGGGTAACAGGAGGTCACTCTGTTGCTGGGAGCACTAAAACCTATTTTATTTTATTTGTCTTCCCAAGGGGCTGGTTTAACTCACTGGGCTAAATCGCTGGCTTTGAAAGCAGACCAAGGCAGGCCAGCAGCACGGTTCAATTCCCGTACCAGCCTCCCCGAACAGGCGGCGGAATGTGGCGACTAGGGGCTTTTCACAGTAACTTCATTGAAGCCTACTTGTGAGATTAAGTGATTTTCATTTTTCATTTCATGGGGCCTGATGAAAGGCTTCAGAGTGTGAAGTTAGCTCGATATTGATTCTCATAAATACAATGGATTGCTTGACGAAGATTAATATGGGGCGAGAGGAATGGGGGGGGGGGGGGGGGGGGGGGGCAGTCGCCAAAAGGAAGGCGGCAGAAATTGGCTTTGCCTCTCCTTATTGTACCAGTAATGTACCAATTCATTCTAAACCATCTTACCGCCCCTCCATCACGTCGCCGTTACAGTAGAAAGGAATCAAAGAGCGCTGACCCCCCCCCCATTCTCTTTTCTCCTTCCCTGGGGCACAGTTCATCAGCCGCTCTGGCACCTCCCTCCATTAAAACAATTATAATAATCGTTATTGTCACAAGTAGGCTTACATTAACACTGCAATGAAGTTACTGTGAAAAGCCCCTAGTCGCCACACTCCGGCGCCTGTTCGGGTACACGGAGGGAGAATTCAGAATGTCCAAATAACAGCTCTCCAGTGCTAAAAAATATTCTCAGTGTGCACGAAACCGGTGACAAACTCCCCAGGGCTCAAAACAATGACCCAAGTGTCATTGGACAGCGGTGGGGAACTCACCGGCAGAGCCGGTGGGAAACTCCCGGAAAAACCCGCCACAAATTAACTTGGAAATTTTTCCAGAGAATTGTGTCCTATGTCGGATGGTCAACAAGGGCTGTCCCTGGGTTGGAAGGTCTGACCCCCTGGGCTCTACAGCTGGAAACCCAGGAGAATGGCACCTCTTTACTGTTCGTGGTTCAGGCCTTTGGACTCCCTTTGCCCAGTGGCCTCTTTGGCTCATTTGATGTTTCCCACGTCTGGAGCTGGCCAAAACCGGCAAACCAAGGCCCCCAATTTCAGGGGAAATGAAAGTTCGGGGGAACCCCAACCCTTATAAGATTTGCAAATCGTGGAGTAGTGACTTGTGGTCAAGACATCACATGATCAAGCCACCAGGAACATGTCCGATGACCAACAGTACCGTGGAGTCTACAGGAGAGAAACATTTCACCAGAACTGGTCACCCCCTGGCTTTTGTGTCCCTACTCCCGCACCTTAACCGGGGAGGGAAATAAATAACAGTGTCACGTCCCAATAGCAATGGACAAGTGAGGGATTGGTGGGAGAAAGGAAAGGGTATTGCGCAGCTCAAGTTATGTGCAGACAAAGGGGCAGCTGTGGCTTTAAATGGTCGATAATGGCCTGCTTAAGGCAGGAAGAAAATTTGCCCCCAAATTTGATTAGTGTCCTGCAGCTCTCCATAAGCCTGCCCACCTAATGTGTACAGGCACCACCTGTGTCAGATTTGTGCCCGGCCCATTCATCAAGCGTTAGCCAATTAGCACAGGCCTAATGGTTTGAGCCATTTGCAGCTGGTTTTGGCGGGGCAGGGTTGGAGTGGCGGGGGCGTGGGGGGGGGAGAGGAGACGGGTGGAGGTGGTAGCGGTTGGGGTGCGGACACTGATTGATGGAGGAGCCTGCACGCAATAGCAAACAAAATAACAGGAAGACAATAGAAAGAGGCGAGTGCTGCCTGGCCACGCCGGGTGAGAGAGAGGGGCTGGGACACAGCAAGTGTTCACAGGGGGTTTACCCGTGTCACTTCAGGCAGGCCTCATCTGTCATGTGCCCCAGTCAAAATCTTATTAAGCAGAATGCGACCAGGCTTCTCTATTGTTACTGAACCAATTTGTCCTTGTAAGTAAACACTGGGGTGATGTGATGGTTCAGTCCCAACTCCTCACTGCCATTTAGTTCAGGATTTGAATGACTTAAATTGAAGAGAACAGATGGACGCGAAACTTCCTTTTAACGTTTTCCATTGAATTACATGGCACAGAAACAGTCCATTCAGCCCAATAGATTCCTGCCAGGGTTTCAGCTCCGCAAAAGCCTATTCCCCTTCTTCGAACTCTACCCTTCTATTCCTCTCCCTCCCATCCGTTTAACCAGCTTCACCCTTCAGGATATCTACACCATTCACCTTAACCACTCCCTGTGGGAGCGAGTTACACCTCCTCATCACTCTCTGGGTGAAGAAATTTCTCCTGATGTCTCACCTTATTGACGTGGAGCGACGAGAGGAGCGGTGTTGTCTTTACAGCAGAGGATATCCAGCAATTTTTCAACATTTTGAGGGGTTTTGATAGAATGTAAAAGGAAAATATGTTTGATCGGTGACAACAACATTTATGGTGTCCAGGTCTGGATTGCTCCACAAATGGAAACACTTTGTTGACATCTATCACATCAAACTCTTCATCATTCATAGAATCCTTACAGTGCAGAAGGAGGCCATTCGGCCCATCGGCTCTACACCGACCCACCAAAAGGGCACCCGACACAGGTCTGCTGGATCCCAGGACTCAGCTGGGTCTCTGGCGCTGGGAGGGAGCAGTGCTAACGACCGTGCCACTCTGCGCAGCAATTGTAGTTTATTTATTCTCTGAAGATGATAACTCCTACTGGGCGGCACGGTAGCACAGTGGTTAGCATTGTTGCTCGACAGCGCCAGGGTCCCGGGTTTGATTCCCGGCTTGGGTCACTGTCTGTGCGGAGTCTGCACGTTCTCCCCGTGTCTGCGTGGGTTTCCTCCGGGTGCTCCGGTTTCCTCCCACAAGTCCCAAAAGACGTGCTGTTGGGTAATTTAGACATTCTGGATTCTCCCTCTGTGTACCCGAACAGGGGCCGGAATGTGGAGACTGGGGGATTTTCACAGTAACTTCATTGCAGTGTTAATGTAAGCCTACTTGTGACAATAATAATAAGGATAATAATAATAATGGGGTCCAGTTCCAAAGGGGCTGGTCAAGTTCATGTTCCCCTTGGTCAGCCAGTGAACGTTGGTGGGTTATCCCATTGTGGGGGCTATTCCACTCTGGTGGGCGTCACAGGCAAACTGATGTCGTCAGTGTCTCTGTGGTCTCTCAGCTCAAAGACTTGTAAGAAGTCTTACAACACCAGGTTAAAGTCCAACATGTTTGTTTCAAACACTAGCTTTCAGAGCACTGCTCCTTCTTAACGTCAATGCTGAGGACTCACCTGAGGAAGGAGCAGTGCTCCGAAAGCTCGTGTTTGAAACAAACCTGTTGGGCTTTAACCTGGTGTTGCAAGACTTCTTACTGTGCTCACCCCAGTCCAACGCCGGCATCTCCACATCAAAGAGTTGGGACTGGGTTGTACAGAGCACCAGGTTTCCGACCGCCACCAACTAAATAATGGGTCAGGAGAAGGCCCCGGCACGAGGGGTAAGCTAGTTGAGGGACTGGATTTGAGAGGCCAGGGGTTGGGGCAGAGGGTGGAGGCCTCATATGGGCATGGGGACTCCCCAAAGGAGATCCTGCCTGGATCTTGCCAACACCAGCCTGCTCATGAACAGCTGCCAGGCTACCTGCTTTACCAGGGCCTCTCCCTGCCATGGAAAGGACAGAGGAGGGCATGAGAGTGAAATGTCTCAGGGTCAGCGGGCTTCCGGACACACCCGGAGGGCCATAAAACATGGCTCTTCAACACATAAACGGGAATAACATATCCTGCAGAGTACTGAGGGAGTGCTGCACTGTCAAAGGGTCAGTACTGAGGGAGTGCTGCACTGTCAGAGGGTCAGTACTGCGGGAGTGTTGCACTGTCAGAGGGTCAGTACTGAGGGAGTGCTGCACTGTCAGAGGGTCAGTACTGAGGGAGTGCCGCACTGTCAGAGGGTCAGTACTGAGGGAGTGCTGCACTGTCAAAGGGTCAGTACTGAGGGAGTGCTGCACTGTCAGAGGGTCAGTACTGCGGGAGTGTTGCACTGTCAGAGGGTCAGTACTGAGGGAGTGCTGCACTGTCAGAGGGTCAGTACTGAGGGAGTGCCGCACTGTCAGAGGGTCAGTACTGAGGGAGTGCTGCACTGTCAGAGGGTCAGTACTGAGGGAGTGCCGCACTGTCAGAGGGTCAGTACTGAGGGAGTGCCGCACTGTCAGAGGGTCAGTACTGAGGGAGTGCTGCACTGTCAAAGGGTCAGTACTGAGGGAGTGCCGCACTGTCAGAGGGTCAGTACTGCGGGAGTGCTGCACTGTCAGAGGGTCAGTACTGAGGGAGTGCCGCACTGTCAGAGGGTCAGTACTGAGGGAGTGCCGCACTGTCAGAGGGTCAGTACTGAGGGAGTGCCGCACTGTCGGAGGGTCAGTACTGAGGGAGTGCTGCACTGTCAGAGGGTCAGTACTGAGGGAGTGCTGCACTGTCAGAGGGTCAGTACTGAGGGAGTGCTGCACTGTCAGAGGGTCAGTACTGAGGAAGTGCTGCACTGTCAGAGGGTCAGTACTGAGGGAGTGCTGCACTGTCAGAGGGTCAGTACTGAGGGAGTGCTGCACTGTCAGAGGGTCAGTACTGAGGGAGCGCCACACTGTCAGAGGGTCAGTACTGAGGGAGTGCCGCACTGTCAGAGGGTCAGTACTGAGGGAGTGCTGCACTGTCAGGGGGTCAGTACTGAGGGAGTGCTGCACTGTCAGAGGGTCAGTAATGAGGGAGTGCTGCACTGTCAGAGGGTCAGTACTGAGGGATTGCTGCACTGTCAGAGGGTCAGTACTGAGGAAGTGCTGCACTGTCAGAGGGTCAGTACTGAGGGAGTGCTGCACTGTCAGAGGGTCAGTACTGAGGGAGCGCCGCACTGTCAGAGGGTAAAACTGAGGGAGTGCCGCACTGCAGAGGGTCAGTACTGAGGGAGTGCTGCACTGTCAGAGGGTCAGTACTGAGGGAGTGCTGCACTGTCAGAGGGTCAGTAATGAGGGAATGCTGCACTGTCAGAGGGTCAGTACTGAGGGAGTGCTGCACTGTCAGAGGGTTGGTACTGAGGGAGCGCCACACTGTCAGAGGGTCAGTACTGAGGGAGTGCCGCACTGTCAGAGGGTCAGTACTGAGGGAGTGCTGCACTGTCAGAGGGTCAGTACTGAGGGAGTGCCGCACTGTCAGAGGGTCAGTACTGAGGGAGTGCCGCACTGTCAGAGGGTCAGTACTGAGGGAGTGCCGCACTGTCAGAGGATCAGTACTAAGGGAGTGCTGCACTGACAGAGGGTCAGTACTGAGTGAGTGCTGCACTGTCAGACGGTCAGTACTAAGGGAATGCTGCACAGACAGAGGGTCAGTTTGAGGGAGTGCTGCACTGTCAGACGGTCAGTACTGAGGGAGTGCTGCACTGACAGAGGGTCAGTTTGAGGGAGTGCTGCACTGTCAGAGGGTCAGTACTGAGGGAGTACCGCACTGTCAGAGGGTCAGTACTGAGGGAGTGCTGCACTGTCAGAGGGTCAGTACTGAGGGAGTGCCGCACTGTCAGAGGGTCAGTACTCAGAGAGTGCTGCACTGTCAGAGGGTCAGTACTGAGGGAGTGCCGCACTGTCAGAGGGTCAGTACTGAGGTTGCCCTTTAGTGTCTAAAGATGTGCAGGCTAGATGGGGTTACGCGGATCGGGCAGGGGAGTGGGCTTAGGTGGGGTGCCCTTTCAGTGGGTTGGTACAGACTCAATGGCCACTTTCTGCACTATCGGGATTCTAAGTGAATGTAAGAGATCCCATGTCTGGTATTTGGGTGCATATTTAAAGTGTGAGTTAATGAGGCTCATTCACTCTCCCCATGTATCTTCACTCACTCTCTGGGAGAATCGAGATTTCACTTATAAAATATGCAGCCTCTGACTTTGCAGCATTCCCACAGCATTGCCAGCGTGGGGTGGGGGTTACTTCCTGATTAGTGGAAGGACTGTGGAAATGCGTTGGGAAGAACAGTGATTTGTTGTCTGGTTAAACTCACAGCTTTCCAAGTGCTCAGGGTCGGTGTGTAAGTGAGTGAGAAAGGAGAGGGGGAGAGGGTGGGGAATAAGGGAGAAGACCTGGCAACTGTACACCTCTCTGAGCCGGCACCTTTATGCTGTAATGGTATGAGGATATCACTGGCTCGGCCAGAATCTGTTCCCCTTCCCACATGCCCCTCAACTGAGTGTCCTCGCTCAGCCATTCCAGAGGGCAGCGGGTCACATTGCTGTGGGGTCTGGAGTCATGTGTAGGCCAGACCGGGTAAGGACGGCAGATTTCCTTCCCCAAGGACATTAGTGACCCAAATGGGTTTTTTGCAACGAGGATACTTTCACGGTCACCATCACTGAGACTCCCTTTATATTCCAGATTTGATTAATTGAGTTTATAATCCACCACATGGCATGGTGGGATTTGAACCCATGTCCCCCGAGAGCATTAGTCTGGGCCTCGGGATTGCTAGTCCAGTGACATTACCACTAAACCACCACCTCCCTCAATCTATAGGAACGATGTGGAGATGCCGGCGTTGGACTGGGGTGGGCGCAGTAAGAAGTCTTAACAGCACCAGGTTAAAGTCCAACAGGTTTGTTTCGAAACACTAGCTTTCGGAGGCGCTGCTCCTTCCTCAGGTGAGCTGCGCTCCGAAAGCTAGTGATTCGAAACAAACCTGTTGGACTTTAACCTGATGTTGTCAGACTTCTCACTGTAATCTATAGGAAAGGAGGGGCGAGAAGGGTGATGGGCAGTGGTGGGTGAAAAGAATTGTTTTTTGTGAAACCAGGTGGATTCTCATCAATAAGTTGTTGAAGGCAGTGCAGCTACAGTGAGCTCTCAGCATGGCTGGCGGAATGTATCACAATCGAATACCGGAGTACTGAGGCCTTGCTTCAATTGAATAGAAGCTTGGTTAGACCGCACCTGGAGTACTGTGGGCAGTTCTGAGCCCCTCAATTCAGGAAGGACATTGGGGATTGGGAAGAAGGATCACCAGATTTGTTCCAGGAATGGCGGGGACTGTTTTACGGAGAGATATTGGGGCAAACTGGGCCGAGAGTTTCAAAGAATGAGAGGGGATTTCATTGAAACCTACAAAATACTTGAAGGAATAGACAGGATCGATGAGAGTAAGATGTTTCACTTAGTGGGAGAGTCTAGAACTGGGGAACACAATTTCTAAAGATGAGCAGACATTTCTTCACACAGAGGGTTGTCAATCTTTGGAACTTTCTACCCCAGAGAGCTCAGTCACAGAGTGTGTTTAAAGCAGAGATTGATCGATTTCTGATTAACAATAATGTAAAGGGTGATGGGGATAGTGGGTGGAAAAGGCATCGTAGTGTCCAATCAGCTATGATCGTATTAAACGGCAGAGCAGGCTCGGTGGGCTGAATGGCCTCCTCTGTTCCTAAACAAACGTTTGACTTATTATTTTTAAGGTGTGTTACAGGGCCATTTGTAAAGTGTTAATTCTGCTGGGGGACCGGCCCTGGTTTGGCGAGACTTGCACTCATTCCGCTGACATAGTGCGGGGTCGGCGGTATGAGCGATGGTGGGCGCGGAGCGAAAGCTGCGGCCCCAATGCAGTTCCCAGCTCCAGCAGAAGGAGCTGGGAGGCTTGTGAGGCTGTCCAGTGACACCAGAGGCTGACGGCCCTCAGTCACGCAGCGTGGAATACACTTCCATCATGTGTGAGCTAATGGGCACCGGGGGAATGTGGCAAAGCGGCATTCACTGACAGATCGCTTAGCTGCTGATTCTAATATAGCTGGTGTTCAGGGTCTCCCCCACCCCCCGGCCTACCCCTACCCCGCTCGGATCTCCAGTTTTTCAGAGCTACTTCACCCGAGGATGTCTCGTAAACATGGGAGAAGGAGCTGCTGCAGATTAAACAATCCCAACTTATTTTTTTTATTACTATTTCCAAACAAGATCCATATATAGTGAGCTCCTGCATTTACATTGAGCAATATTTAACTTGTTCTTGCTCTCTGCTCACTCCCTACCATACTGGCTTCCTCTCCGCCAAGATGGTCCGCACTCCTTTCCTCTCCCATGCACTCTCTTGCTCTGCTGCATACATTTCCATTCCCTTGTCCTCTTTCAAGCTCGCTTGCTCACTAGCGCTCCCTCTCCCAGGACAGTCGGCATCTCGTGCTTAGGTACTTCACCCAAGGATGTCTCGTAAACATGGGAGAAGGAGCTGCTGCAGATTAAACAATCCCAACTTATTTTTTTTATTACTTTTTCCAAACAAGATCCATATATAGTGAGCTCCTGCATTTACATTGAGCAATTTCCCGCACCGCTCGCTTTCCGTCCTCACAGGAGAATCGCCACAGTCGCTCCCACGCGGATGAGAATTTCAAAATCAAGACATTGCTAAATGAGCACGGGATGAACAGGTCTTGGGGCAAGTTAGGAGGGCAAGTCTTGGCTGACCTCAAGTTTACAGAGAGCAGAAGGCAAGCCAGGAGTGTACTGAAACAGTTGGGTCCAGAGGCGATACAATTAAAGATGAGGGTTTGAGCAGGTGAGCGGAGGCAGAGGCGGAGCAGGGAGATACTGTGCAGGCGGATATTAATGATGGCACGGAAGCACAAACGCGACGGCAAGAAGTCCTTTCAGGCCTCAATATTGCAAACAGCTAGCAACACAGGAAGAAATCCAGCGAGGGTGGCAGAGAGCGACAGTGACAGAGAGAGAGAGTGGCAGAGAGAGAGAGTGGCAGAGAGAGAGAGTGGCAGCGAGAGAGAGAGCGGCAGAGAGAGAGCGGCAGAGAGAGAGAGCGGCAGAGAGAGAGAGTGGCAGAGAGAGAGAGAGAGTGGCAGAGAGAGAGAGAGCGGCAGAGAGAGAGAGCGGCAGAGAGAGAGAGCGGCAGAGAGAGAGAGCGGCAGAGAGAGAGAGCGGCAGAGAGAGAGAGCGGCAGAGAGAGAGAGCGGCAGAGAGAGCGCGGCAGAGAGAGAGAGCGGCAGAGAGAGAGAGAGCGGCAGAGAGAGAGAGAGCGGCAGAGAGAGCGGCAGAGAGAGAGCGAGCAGCAGAGAGAGAGAGAGAGAGCGGCAGAGAGAGGGAGAGCGGCAGAGAGAGAGCGGCAGAGAGAGAGCGGCAGAGAGAGAGAGCGGCAGAGGAGAGAGAGCGGCAGCAGAGAGAGAGAGCGGCAGAGAGAGAGAGCGGCAGAGAGAGAAAGAGAGCGGCAGAGAGAGGGAGAGCGGCAGAGAGAGAGGGAGAGCGGCAGAGAGAGAGCGGCAGAGAGAGAGCGCGGCAGAGAGAGAGAGCAGCAGAGAGAGAGCGGCAGAGAGAGGCGGCAGAGAGAGAGCGGCAGAGAGAGAGCGGCAGAGAGAGAGCAGCAGAGAGAGAGCGGCAGAGAGAGAGCACGGCAGACAGAGCGGCAGAGAGAGAGCGGCAGAGAGAGAGCGGCAGAGAGAGAGCGGCAGAGAGAGAGCGGCAGAGAGAGAGTACGGCACAGAGAGAGTGGCAGAGAGAGACGGCAGAGAGAGAGAGAGAGCGGCAGAGAGGGAGAGCGGCAGAGAGAGAGTGGCAGAGAGAGAGTACGGCAGAGGAGAGCGGCAGAGAGAGGAGAGCGGCAGAGAGAGAGAGCGGCAGAGAGAGAGAGCGGCAGAGAGAGAGAGGTGGTAGAGAGAGAGTACGGCAGAGAGAGAGCGGCAGAGAGAGAGAGCGGCAGAGAGAGCGGCAGAGAGAGAGCGAGCGGCAGAGAGAGCGCGCAGAGAGAGAGAGAGAGTGGCAGAGAGAGAGAGAGCGGCAGAGAGAGAGAGAGCGGCAGAGAGAGCGCGGTAGAGAGAGAGAGCGGCAGAGAGAGAGAGCGGCAGAGAGAGAGAGCGGCAGAGAGAGAGAGCGGCAGAGAGAGAGAGTGGTAGAGAGAGAGTACGGCAGAGAGGGCGGCAGAGAGAGCGGCAGAGAGAGAGCGAGCGGCAGAGAGAGAGAGCGGCAGAGAGAGGGAGAGCGGCAGAGGGAGAGCGGCAGAGAGAGAGCGACAGAGAGAGAGCGGCAGAGAGAGAGAGCGGCAGAGAGAGAGCGGCAGAGAGA
The DNA here is from genome assembly GCF_902713615.1 of Scyliorhinus canicula. NCBI lineage: Eukaryota > Metazoa > Chordata > Chondrichthyes > Carcharhiniformes > Scyliorhinidae > Scyliorhinus > Scyliorhinus canicula. The sequence continues at coordinate 5,690,964 of NC_052159.1, forward strand.
GAGTGGCAGAGAGAGAGTACGGCAGACAGAGAGCGGCAGGAGAGAGAGCGGCAGAGAGAGAGCGGCAGAGAGAGAGAGCGGCAGAGAGAGAGAGCGGCAGAGAGAGAGAGCGGGCAGAGAGAGAGAGCGGCAGAGAGAGAGAGCGGCAGAGAGAGAGAGCGGCAGAGAGTGAGCGGTAGAGAGAGAGCGGCAGAGAGAGAGCGGCAGAGAGAGAGAGGCAGAGAGAGAGCGGCAGAGAGAGAGCAGCAGACAGAGAGCAGCAGAGAGAGAGTACGGCAGAGAGAGAGCGGCAGAGAGAGAACGGCAGAGAGAGAGAGAGCGGCAGAGAGGGAGAGCGGCAGAGAGAGAGTGGCAGAGAGAGAGTACGGCAGAGAGAGAGCGGCAGAGAGAGAGCGGCAGGAGAGAGAGAGCGGCAGGAGAGAGAGAGCGGCAGAGAGAGAGAGCGGCAGGAGAGAGAGCGGCAGAGAGAGAGAGAGTGGTAGAGAGAGAGTACGGCAGAGAGGGAGCGGCAGAGAGAGCGGCAGAGAGAGAGCGAGCGGCAGAGAGAGAGAGAGAGAGCGGCAGAGAGAGGGAGAGCGGCAGAGGGAGTGCGGCAGAGAGAGAGCGACAGAGAGAGAGAGCGGCAGAGAGAGAGAGCGGCAGAGAGAGAGAGCGGCAGAGAGAGAGAGAGCGGCAGAGAGCGCGGGTAGAGAGAGAGAGCGGCAGAGAGAGAGCGGCAGAGAGAGAGCGGCAGAGAGAGAGCAGCAGAGAGAGAGCGGCAGAGAGAGCGGCAGAGAGAGAGCGGCAGAGAGAGAGCGGCAGAGAGAGAGCGGGCAGAGAGAGAGCGGCAGAGAGAGAGTGGCAGAGAGGGAGAGAGCAGCAGAGAGAGAGAGTGGCAGAGAGAGAGTACGGCAGAGAGAGAGTACGGCAGAGAGAGAGAGCGACAGAGAGAGAGAGCAGCAGAGAGAGAGCGGCAGAGAGAGAAAGCGGCAGAGAGAGAATACGGCAGAGAGAGAGTGGCAGAGAGAGAGAGTGGCAGAGAGTGAGCGGTAGAGAGAGAGCGGCAGAGAGAGAGCGGCAGAGAGAGAGCGGCAGAGAGAGAGCGGCAGAGAGAGAGCAGCAGACAGAGAGCAGCAGAGAGAGAGTACGGCAGAGAGAGAGCGGCAGAGAGAGAACGGCAGAGAGAGAGAGAGCGGCAGAGAGGAGAGAGCGGCAGAGAGAGAGTGGCAGAGAGAGAGTACGGCAGAGAGAGAGCGGGAGAGAGAGAACGGCAGAGAGAGAGAGCGGCAGAGAGAGAGAGCGGCAGGGAGAGAGAGCGGCAGAGAGAGAGAGAGTGGTAGAGAGAGAGTACGGCAGAGAGGGAGCGGCAGAGAGAGCGGCAGAGAGAGAGAGAGAGAGCGGCAGAGAGAGGGAGAGCGGCAGAGAGAGAGCGGCAGAGAGAGAGAGCGGACAGAGAGAGAGAGCGACAGAGAGAGCGGCAGAGAGAGAGAGAGCGGCAGAGAGAGAGAGAGCGGCAGAGAGAGAGCGGCAGAGAGAGAGAGAGAGCGGCAGAGAGCGCGGTAGAGAGAGAGCGCGGTAGAGAGAGAGAGCGGCAGAGAGAGAGCGGCAGAGAGAGAGCGGCAGAGAGAGAGCGGCAGAGAGAGAGCAGCAGAGAGAGAGCGGCAGAGAGAGAGCGGCAGAGAGAGAGCGGCAGAGAGAGAGCGGCAGAGAGAGAGCGGCAGAGAGAGAGTGGCAGAGAGGGAGAGAGCAGCAGAGAGAGAGAGTGGCAGAGAGAGAGTACGGCAGAGAGAGAGTACGGCAGAGAGAGAGAGCGACAGAGAGAGAGAGAGCAGAGAGAGAGCGGCAGAGAGAGAAAGCGGCAGAGAGAGAGTACGGCAGAGAGAGAGTGGCAGAGAGAGAGAGCGGCAGAGAGAGCGGCAGAGTGAGAGAGCGGCAGAGAGAGAGCGGCAGAGAGGGAGAGAGCGGCAGAGAGAGAGAGCGGCAGAGAGAGGGAGCGGCAGAGAGAGAGAGCGGCAGAGAGAGAGAGCGGCAGAGAGACAGAGCGGCAGAGAGAGAGAGCGGCAGAGAGAGCGAGCGGCAGAGAGAGAGTACGGCACAGAGATTGTGGCAGAGAGAGAGAGTGGCAGAGAGAGAGTACGGCAGAGAGAGAGCGGCAGAGAGAGAGCGGCAGAGAGAGAGAGAGCGGCAGAGAGAGAGTACGGCAGAGAGAGAGAGAGCGGCAGAGAGAGAGAGAGCGGCAGAGAGAGAGCGGCAGAGAGAGAGAGCAGCAGAGAGTGAGCGGCAGAGAGAGAGCAGCAGAGAGAGAGAGAGCGGCAGAGAGAGAGAGAGCGGCAGAGAGAGAGAGCGGCAGAGAGAGAGCGGCAGAGAGAGAGCGGCAGAGAGAGAGCGGCAGAGAGAGAGCGGCAGAGAGAGAGCGGCAGAGAGGGAGAGAGCGGCAGAGAGAGAGAGAGTGGCAGAGAGAGCGAGAGCGGCAGAGAGAGCGAGAGCGGCAGAGAGAGAGCGGCAGAGAGAGAGAGAGCGGCAGAGAGAGAGAGAGCGGCAGAGAGAGAGAGAGCGGCAGAGAGAGAGAGTGGCAGAGAGGGGAGAGTGGCAGAGAGAGAGCGGCAGAGAGAGAGCGGCAGAGAGAGAGCGGCAGAGAGAGAGCGGCAGAGAGAGAGCGGCAGAGAGAGAGCGGCAGAGAGAGAGCGGAAGAGAGAGAGAGCGGCAGAGAGAGAGAGCGGCAGAGAGAGAGAGCGGCAGAGAGTGAGCGGCAGAGAGAGTGGCAGAGAGAGAGCGGGAGAGAGAGTGGCAGAGAGAGAGTGGCAGAGAGAGAGCGGCAGAGAGAGAGAGCAGCAGAGAGAGAGAGCGGCAGAGAGAGAGTGGCAGAGAGAGAGTGGCAGAGAGAGGGAGAGTGGCAGAGAGAGGGAGAGCGGTAGAGAGAGAGCGGGAGAGAGAAAGCGGCAGAGAGAGAGAGCAGCAGAGAGAGAGCGGCAGAGAGAGAGAGAGCGGCAGAGAAAGAGCGGCAGAGAGAGAGCAGCAGAGAGAGAGCAGCAGAGAGAGAGCAGCAGAGAGAGGGAGAGCAGCAGAGGGAGAGAGCGGCAGAGGGAGAGAGCGGCAGAGAGAGAGAGCGGGAGAGAGAAAGCGGCAGAGAGAGAGAAAACGTGAAAGCAGGGCTGTGAGAAAGAGAGTGTGAGCAAGAGAGGGAAAGCGAGTGAGATGAGGCAGGGGGAGAGTGGGTTGGGGAAGAGGTGGGGGAGAGTTGGGGAGGGGGGCAGAAAGGGACACGCGGGGCAAGGAGCGCATGGGGCAAGGAGCGCGCAGGTCAAGGAAATGAAATGAAAATTGCTTATTGTCACGAGTAGGCACTACTCTAGTGAAAAGCCCCTAGTCGCCACATTCCGGCGCCTGTCCGGGGAGGCTGGTACGGGAATCGAACCATGCTGCTGGCCTGCTTGGTCTGCTTTAAAAGCCAGCGATTTAGCCGAGTGAGCTAAACCAGCGCACGGGACAGGGAGCGCGCGGGGCAGGGAGCGTGCGGGACAGGGAGAGCGCGGAGCAGGGAGCGCGCGGGCAGGGAGCGCGCGGGCAGGGAGCGCGCGGGGCAGGGAGCGCGCAGGACAGGGAGCGCACGGGGCAGGGGGCGTGCGGGACAGGGAGCGTGCAGGACAGGGAGCCCGCGGGACAGGGGGCGCGCGGGACAGGGAGCGTGCAGGACAGGGAGCCCGCGGGACAGGGGGCGCGCGGGACAGGGAGCGCGCAGGACAGGGAGAGCGCGGGGAAGGGAGCGCGTGGGGCAGGGAGTGCGCGGGGCAGGGAGTGCGCGGGGCAGGGAGCGCGTGAGGCAGGAGGCGTGCGGGGCAAGGAGCACGCGTGGAAGGGGGCGTGTGGGGAAGGGGGCGTGTGGGGAAGGGGGCGTGTGGGGAAGGGGGCGCGCGGGGAAGGGGGCGCGCGGGGAAGGGGGCGTGTGGGGAAGGGGGCGTGTGGGGAAGGGGGCGTGTGGGGAAGGGGGCGTGTGGGGAAGGGGGCGCGCGGGGAAGGGGGCGCGCGGGGAAGGGGGCGTGTGGGGAAGGGGGCGCGCGGGGAAGGGGGCGTGCGGGGAAGGGGGCGTGTGGGGAAGGGGGCGTGTGGGGAAGGAGGCGTGTGGGGAAGGGGGCGCGCGGGGAAGGGGGCGTGTGGGGAAGGGGGCGTGTGGGGAAGGGGGCGCGCGGGGGAAGGGGGCGCGCGGGGAAGGGGGCGTGCGGGGAAGGGGGCGCGCGGGGAAGGGGTGCGCGCGGGGAAGGGGGCGGCGGGGGAAGGGGGCGCGCGGGGAAGGGGGCGCGTGGGGAAGGGGGCGCGCGGGGCAGGGGGCGCACGGGGAAGGGGGCGCGCGGGGAAGGGGGCGCGCGGGGAAGGGGGCGCGCGGGGAAGGGGCGCGCGCGGGGGAAATGGTGCGCGCGGGGCAAGGGGCGCGCGGGGAAGGGGGCGCGCGGGGCAGGGGGCGCGCGGGGAAGGGGGCGTGCGGGGCAGGGGGCGCGCGGGGCAGGGGGCGTGCGGGGCAGGGGGCGCGCGGGGAAGGGGGGCGCGCGGGGCAGGGGGCGCGCGGGGAAGGGGGCGCGCGGGGCAGGGGGCGCGCGGGGAAGGGGGCGCGCGGGGAAGGGGGCGCGCGGGGAAGGGGGCGCGCGGGGAAGGGGGCGCGCGGGGAAGGGGGCGCGCGGGGAAGGGGGCGCGAGGGGAAGGGAGCGCGCGGGGAAGGGGGCGCGCGGGGAAGGGGGCGTGCGGGGAAGGGGGCGCGCGGGGCAGGGGGCGTGCGGGGAAGGGGGCGTGCGGGGAAGGGGGCGCGCGGGGAAGGGGGCGCGCGGGGAAGGGGGCGTGCGGGGAAGGGGGCGCGCGGGGCAGGGGGCGTGCGGGGAAGGGGGCGTGCGGGGAAGGGGGCGCGCGGGGAAGGGGGCGCGCGGGGAAGGGGGCGTGCGGGGAAGGGGCGCGCGGGGCAGGGGGCGCACGGGGAAGGGGGCGCGCGGGGCAGGGGGGCGCGCGGGGAAGGGGGCGCGCGGGGAAGGGGGCGTGCGGGGCAGGGGGCGCGCGGGGCAGGGGGCGTGCGGGGAAGGGGGCGCGCGGGGAAGGGTGCGTGCGGGGAAGGGGGCGTGCGGGGAAGGGGGCGCGCGGGGAAGGGGGCGTGCGGGGAAGGGGGCGTGCGGGGAAGGGGGCGCGCGGGGAAGGGGGCGCGCGGGGAAGGGGGCGCGCGGGGCAGGGGGCGCGCGGGGCAGGGGGCGCGCGGGGCAGGGGGGCGCGCGGGGCAGGGGGCGCACGGGGAAGGGGGCGCGCGGGGCAGGGGGCGCACGGGGAAGGGGGCGCGCGGGGCAGGGGGCGCACGGGGCAGGGGGCGCACGGGGCAGGGGGCGTGCAGGGAAGGGTGCGTGCGGGGAAGGGGGCGTGCGGGGAAGGGGGCGTGCGGGGAAGGGGGCGTGCGGGGAAGGGGGCGTGCGGGGCAGGGGGCGTGCGGGGCAGGGGGCGTGCGGGGAAGGGGGCGCGCGGGGAAGGGGGCGTGAGGGGCAGGGGGCGCGCGGGGAAGGGGGCGCGCGGGGCAGGGGGCACGCGGGGAAGGGGGCGGGTGGGGCAGGGAGCGCGCGGGGAAGGGGCAGTGTGGAGCAACTCAGCGACAGTTCTCTGAATCCTGATTAGGGAGAATGATGCAGACAGGCAGATAGTTCAACATCACGCCAGGACTGACAGGGGAACATTCTGTCTGCTAACCAAGGCAGAAAGGAATCAGCTCAGAACATTTTGAACATCGAGTGGAATCAGACCCTGAATCTCAGCTCAAAACTTTACAAATGATTATATGCCCCTCTCAAGCTAAAAGCATAAACTTTAACAGAACAGCACATTAAAAATATTATTGAATTGTTATTCCAGCCATGCCCGTCTGAGGGTTTGTTTTGCAAAAAAGGAAAATACCTTTCCTTCTTCCTTTGAATTGATCTGGTGTCTAACTGAATTACTCTCAAACTTGTTCTATTTTCATCAGAACTGAGATAAAGAGAATGGAATATAAAATGCTGCTTGGCCATTCATCGATCCTGCTGCTCGAACCAAACCAACCTTGTATGCAGTTATTGGGTAAGCTCTCTTCCCAGCAAACCCCACTCCACCCTTCAATGTCAGAGCTCCGCTTTCGTCCCACAGCCCAGGGATGTACAGGTGAGGTGTACTGGCCAGGCTAACACTGCCCCTTCCTGCCCAGGGATGTACAGGTGAGGTGTACTGGCCAAGCTAACACTGCCGCTTCCTGCCCAGGGATGTACAGGTGAGGTGTACTGGCCAAGCTAACACTGCCCCTTCCTGCCCAGGGATGTACAGGTGAGGTGGGGGAACAGGGATGGGGCAGGTGGGCTGAGGTTGGCTGCCTCTTTCAGAGGGTCGGTGCAGACCCGAGGGGCCGAATGGCCCCCTTCTGCGCAGTAGGGATTCTATGGTTCTACAAAACCTGTCTTTAGGTTCATAGAACATAAACATTACAGCGCAGTACAGGCCCCTCGGCCCTCGATGTTGCGCCGACCCATGAAACCCCTCTAAAGCCCATCTACTCTATTCCCTTATCGACCATATGCCTATCCAATGACCATTTGAATGCCCTTAGTGTTGGCGAGTCCACTACTGTTCAGGTTGATATTGGCATCAAACACTGCCCGGCCGGGTACAGCACGGGGTTAGATACAGAGTAAAGCTCCCTCTACACTGCCCCCATCAAACACTCCCAGGACAGGTACAGCACGGGGTTAGATACAGAGTAAAGCTCCCTCTACACTGTCCCCATCAAACACTCCCAGGACAGGTACAGCACGGGGCTAGATACAGAGTAAAGCTCCCTCTACACTGTCCCCATCAAACACTCCCAGGACAGGTACAGCACGGGGTTAGACACAGAGTAAAGCTCCCTCTGCACTGTCCCCATCAAACACTCCCAGGACAGGTACAGCACGGGGTTAGACACAGAGTAAAGCTCCCTCTATACTGTCCCCATCAAACACTCCCAGGACAGGTACAGCATGGGGTTAGCTACAGAGTAAAGCTCCCTCTGCACTGTCCCCATCAAACACTCCCAGGACAGGTACAGCACGGGGTTAGATACAGAGTAAAGCTCCCTCTACACTGTCCGCATCAAACACTCCCAGGACAGGTACAGCACGGGGTTAGACACAGAGTAAAGCTCCTTCTACACTGTCCCCATCAAACACTCCCAGGACAGGTACAGCACGGGGTTAGACACAGAGTAAAGCTCCCTCTACACTGTCCACATCAAACACTCCCAGGACAGGTACAGCACGGGGTTAGACACAGAGTAAAGCTCCCTCTACACTGTCCACATCAAACACTCCCAGGGCAGGTACAGCACGGGGTTAGGTACAGAGTAACGGTCCATCTATAATGTCTCCATTAAACACTCCCAGGCACTCCCATCACACTTCATCTCTCACCTGAGGAAGGAGCAGTGCTCCGAAAGCTAGTGATTCCAAATAAACCTGTTGGACTTTAACCTGGTGTTGTCAGACTTCTTACTGTGCCCACCCCAGCCCAACGCCGGCATCTCCACATCGTGACTACATTTCTGGCACAGGATTGGAAAAGGATCACTGTTTTGTTCATACCAATGCATTATGATCTCTCAGAGCCAGCTTGGAAACTAGTGCCAAACACGGAATAAATGTCTGCTGTTGCACTGAGCTTTCCAGGGAACTGGGCTAGGACTGGTCAAACCCACTTTGCGCCAAACCTCTGCCTCCAGCAGAGAGAGAATTCTCGACTCCACTGCTGAGGATAGATCAGAACCCAGCCGGTTCCTCAAGCCAGTCCTGGCCGACAGGCACGGGGCTGAGTAAGCGCTCTGGGTATCTCCTTTCCACCAGTCCACAGGAAACCATGCACTGCCCGTGCCGGATATTCACACAGGGAGTGACTGGAGCGAGGGCTTGCTAGACTGTGTTGTTCAAACGTATGGGGGTATTTCAGTGGAGTAACTCGGGAGAAACTGTCTTCGCTGGCAAGGGACACAGCGATCAGGGGAGGTAAACGGGAGAAGAGCACGATTTTTCCTTCCACAGCAAGTTGTTGTGATCTGGAACACGCTGCCTGAAAGGGCGGTTTCAACAGTAAAGGGGTATTTGATATAAACCTAGAAGCATAGAATTTATAGTGCAGAAGGAGGCCATTCGGCCCATCGAGTCTGCACCTGCCCTTGAAAAGAGCACCCTGCCTAAGCCCACAACTCCATCCTACCCCCACACCTCCACCCTATCCCCATTACCCCACCGTTTTTGGACACTCAGGGCAGTTTAGCACGGCCAATACACCTAACCTACACATGTTTGGAGGAGGAGGGTATTTAAAGCTCTGGGAAAGAGCAGGGTCAGTGAGTCTAACTCGATAGCTCTTTCAAATGGCCAACACAGGCACGATGGGCCGAATGGCTGTCCCGGCACTCTACCAGTGTGCGGTTTGCTGATGTTCCATCGCTGTGGGCACGGAAAGCTGGAGTGAGGCACTCCCTCTATAAAATTACAGTTGCTGCCTTTGGCGTTGACTTAAGGATTGACATGCAGACGGTGACTGCGCAAAAACAGGGGTCCTTGCAAAGACCCTTTTGGATGGTTTTGTACATGCCTGCTGCCACAGTGGCGATAGCGGTCTCCTGGCCGATGATGTGCTCTTTCAGTCTCTGCTCCAGCGGAAACCTCCTGCGTTCCTCAGCCTCCCGCTTCCTCTGCTGTTCCTGGTACTGCAAAGTGAGAGAGACACAAACACACACACACAGGCTGGTCAACAGGTTAACTTGTCCCCGTGAATGTTTTAATACATTGCTGCAAGACTGGCATTTATTGACCATTCCTCGGCTCCCTGACCTTTCGTGCGACTCACTAAACCACTTCACAAAGCTCGACAATTACGAAGGGGGCTGATGTGGAGAATATATTTTCATTTGTGAGGGGGGAGTAAAACTGAAGACAGGCACGAGTGAACCTAATCGGAAGCTCAGTAAAAGCCGCTGCTCAGAGGACAGTGAGAATATTTAAGTCACTAGCACAGGGAGTGGTTGAGGTGCTTCCCTGCTCGCTTTGCAAATGAGATGTTAAAGTCAAACCCCGCCTGCCCTCCCGGGTGACCAGAAAAGATGCCACAGCACTATTTCAAAGGGGAGCAGGGGTGTTGTCCCCAGGGTTCTGGGCAACATTGGTGCCTCAATTACCATTAAAGTGCATGCTCTGGCTATTGATGTTATTGCGATGGGTGTTTGCTGTGCCCAAATTGGCTGCTGTGTAAAAAAACAAAGAACAATACAGCACAGGAACAGGCCCTTCGGCCCTTCAAGCCTGTACCGGTCATGATACCAACCTTTGCAAAAACCCTCAGCACTTCCTTGTGCCTTATCCATCTATACCCATCCTATCCTTGTGTTTGTCAAGATGCCTTTTGAACGCCGTTAATGTATCGGCTTCCACAACCTCCCCTGGCAGCGCGTTCCAGCCACTCACCACCCTCTGTGTAAAAAACCTGCCTCACACATCTCCCCTAAACTTTGTCCCACGGATCTCAAATCTATGCCCCCCCCGGTGACTGACCCCTCCACCCTGGGAAAGAATGCCTGCCCATCCACTCTATCCATGCCCCTCGTAATCTTGTAGACCTCTATCAGGTTGCCCCTCAACCTCTATCTTTCTAATGAAAACAGTCCGAGTCTATTCAGCCTCTCCACATAGCTAACACCCTCCAGGCCAGGCAACATTCTGGTAAACCTCCTCTACACCCTCTCCAAAGCCTTCACATCCTTCCTACATTACAACAGTTGGCTGCACCTCCAAAGTGTTGCATCGGCTGGAAAGGCCTTTCGGAGATCTGCTGGAAATGAAATACAAATCTACCTTTCCTTCGCTCCAATTGTGCTTCCCAGCAATTGTTTAAATAACTGAATGACGCGGCAGGGTTATTTCTGAGAGGGAATGAAGAACAAAGCACGTTGGCGTGGGGGCTGGAGTCACATATAGACCCAGACAAAACATTATTGAACCAGTTGAGTTTTTACAGTTATTTGGCAGCTTCCAAATGTCAGTGTTCTGGTGCCAGCTGACAGTGTGCAGAGTTACGAGACAGGAATAGAGGGCTGGGACTATTTCTTTTTTAAATTTAGAATACCCAATTTTTTGTTTTTCAATTATGGGGCAATTTAGCATGGCCAATCTGCCTACCCTGCACATCTTTGGGTTGTGGGGGTGAGACCCACGCAGACACGGGGAGAATGTGCAAACTCCACACGGACAGTGACCCAGAGCCATGATCGAACCCGGGACCTCGGCGCCGTGAGGCAGCAGTGCTAACCACTGTGCCACCGTGCTGGGACTAATTATATATTGTTTTCAAAAACCTAGCAGAATCACAATGGGATATTTGGGATTTTTCCATGCTGTGAAATTATATGAAAGTCACAGATTTATTGACTTCACTTTTACAAGTTCAATGTCTCTATTTCTCTATTTCTCGGTTGTTAAGACGCCTCAAACTGGGTGAAAAGCACTTATTGAGCCCAATTCTAATGTCGCCAGTCTCACTTGACGTGTCCATTCCTAAATAGTCTGAGTGAGAGAGTGAGAGTGAAGGTGTGGGAGTAAGAGTGATTGAGGGAGGGGGGGGGGGGGGGGGGGGGGGTGTCAGATTGGGTGTGTGACAGCAGGCATGTGTGGGAGTGAGAATGTGGGTGAGTGAGGAGTGGGTGCAGGAAAGTTCCAGCATAGCTGTCATACACCACAGAGTGGAACAGTCTGGTGAGTCTCACTGTGAGGAATGGGCACATTTTTTGTTCTTTCATGGGGAATTGCTGGTTGGGCCAGCTGGCTTGCCGATGCGTAATTGCCCTTGAACAGAGTGTCTCGCTCGGTCATTTCAGTGAGGGGCAGTTGTCTCGCTCGGCCATTTCAGTGAGGGGCAGCTGACCCGCTCGGCCATTTCAGTGAGGGGCAGTTGTCTCGCTCGGCCATTTCAGTGAGGGGCAGCTGACCCGCTCGGCCATTTCAGTGAGGGGCAGTTTTCCCGCTCGGCCATTTCAGTGAGGGGCAGTTGTCTCGCTCGGCCATTTCAGTATGGGGCAGTTGCCTCGCTCGGCCATTTCAGTGAGGGGCAGTTGTCCCGCTCGGCCATTTCAGTGAGGGGCAGTTGTCCCGCTCGGCCATTTCAGTGAGGGGCAGTTGTCTCGCTCGGCCATTTCAGTGAGGGGCAGTTGTCTCGCTCGGCCATTTCAGTGAGGGGCAGTTGTCTCACTCGGCCATTTCAGTGAGGGGCAGTTGTCTCGCTTGACATTTCAGTGAGAGGCAGTTGTCTCGCTCGGCCATTTCAGTGAGGGGCAGTTGCCTCGCTCGGCCATTTCAGTGAGGGGCAGTTGTCTCGCTTGGCATTTCAGTGAGAGGCAGTTGTCTCGCTCGGCCATTTCAGTGAGGGGCAGTTGCCTCGCTCGGCCATTTCAGTGAGGGGCAGTTGTCTCGCTCGGCCATTTCAGTGAGGGGCAGTTGTCTCGCTCGGCCATTTCAGTGAGGGGCAGTTGTCTCGCTCGGCCATTTCAGTGAGGGGCAGTTGTCCCGCTCGGCCATTTCAGTGAGGGGCAGTTGTCTCAGTCGGCCATTTCAGTGAGGGGCAGTTGTCCCGCTCGGCCATTTCAGTGAGTGCCAGTTGTCCCGCTCGGCCATTTCAGTGAGGGGCAGTTGTCTCGCTCGGCCATTTCAGTGAGGGGCAGTTGTCTCGCTCGGCCATTTCAGTGAGGGGCAGTTGTCTCGCTCGGCCATTTCAGTGAGGGGCAGCTGACCCGCTCGGCCATTTCAGTGAGGGGCAGTTGTCTCGCTCGGCCATTTCAGTGAGGGGCAGCTGACCCGCTCGGCCATTTCAGTGAGGGGCAGTTTTCCCGCTCGGCCATTTCAGTGAGGGGCAGTTGCCTCGCTCGGCCATTTCAGTGAGGGGCAGTTGTCCCGCTCGGCCATTTCAGTGAGGGGCAGTTGTCTCGCTCGGCCATTTCAGTGAGGGGCAGTTGTCTCGCTCGGCCATTTCAGTGAGGGGCAGTTGTCTCGCTCGGCCATTTCAGTGAGGGGCAGTTGTCTCGCTCGGCCATTTCAGTGAGGGGCAGTTGTCTCGCTCGGCCATTTCAGTATGGGGCAGTTGCCTCGCTCGGCCATTTCAGTGAGGGGCAGTTGTCCCGCTCGGCCATTTCAGTGAGGGGCAGTTGTCCCGCTCGGCCATTTCAGTGAGGGGCAGTTGTCTCGCTCGGCCATTTCAGTGAGGGGCAGTTGTCTCGCTTGGCATTTCAGTGAGAGGCAGTTGTCTCGCTCGGCCATTTCAGTGAGGGGCAGTTGCCTCGCTCGGCCATTTCAGTGAGGGGCAGTTGTCTCGCTCGGCCATTTCAGTGAGGGGCAGTTGTCTCGCTCGGCCATTTCAGTGAGGGGCAGTTGTCTCGCTCGGCCATTTCAGTGAGGGGCAGTTGTCCCGCTCGGCCATTTCAGTGAGGGGCAGTTGTCTCAGTCGGCCATTTCAGTGAGGGGCAGTTGTCCCGCTCGGCCATTTCAGTGAGTGCCAGTTGTCCCGCTCGGCCATTTCAGTGAGGGGCAGTTGTCTCGCTCGGCCATTTCAGTGAGGGGCAGTTGTCCCGCTCGGCCATTTCAGTGAGTGCCAGTTGTCCCGCTCGGCCATTTCAGTGAGGGGCAGTTGTCCCGCTCGGCCATTTCAGTGAGGGGCAGTTGTCCCGCTCGGCCATTTCAGTGAGGGGCAGTTGTCTCGCTCGGCCATTTCAGTGAGGGGCAGTTGTCTCGCTCGGCCATTTCAGTGAGGGGCAGTTGTCTCGCTCGGCCATTTCAGTGAGGGGCAGTTGTCTCGCTCGGCCCTAAAGGACATTAGGGAACCAGATGGGTTTTTACAACGATCGATGATAGTTTCATGGTCACCATTACCAAGGCTAGCTTTAAATTCCAGATTTATTAATTGAATTTAAATTCCACCAGCTGCTGGGGACCTGGGCCTCTGGCTGACTAATTCAGTGACATTATCAGTACCATATGCCCCACTTGGGTCAGAGGTGGTGGTGGTCAGTGTCTGTGGGCCTGATCTCCCATCACAGAGTTGGCACCTGAGGGGGGGGGGGGGAAGAGCGGCAAAAATGTAGAATTGTACAGAAAATAACAATGCTTATTTTTATGGATTTTTAAGGGATGGAATAAAACTGCCTTATTTATTTCATATTTCTGATTAAATTATTCAAAATACCTCCAGCTTTACAACTCAATTTTTTTGTAAGTTTTTGAATCTATTAAAAGCAGCAAAGCTGTCTGTTAAATATTTGAACATTTAATCTATTTGTTATTTAGTGTTGCACATTAAGGGATAAGAGTTTGTGTCTGTGAGCGCTATGCAGGTCAGATGCAAATATGTGAATACCAGGCAAATTAAAGAGCTGTGCTTCTATCTGTAGTATGTTTTGAGAGGTGTTTGAATGATGCAGCCTCCGCCAGAAGGACCTGCATCTTTAGCCTGACTCAGGTTCAGTATAAGCTCCGTTGTGACTGTTCCTTTCACAGGGGAGCTGTCACATAGTTATTGCCCCATCTGAAACCCTGCGAATGATGGATTCCATCAGTTTATTGAGTGTTTGTTTTGCGACTGCATCCATTTTTTTTATATAAGAAATTTCATTTTGGGCAATTTATCATCAGTCACTTCCTAAAGCATAATGAGAAAACTGCTGCAAAACGATGAGACTGTCTGTATGTGTTTGTGTGTGTGTTTGCGTGTGACATGTGTTTTAAGTGCAGCATCATTGGTACGTGTGTGCGCATGGCTTGTATGTGTGCGCGCAGCGTGCGTGTGCGCATGGTGTGTGTGTTTGTGTGTGCCCAGGGTTCGTGTGTGTGCGGCGCGGCATATGTATGCGCGTGGCGTGTGTATGTGCGCAGCGTGTAAGCATTCGCGGTGTGTGCGCGTGGCATTAGTGTACGCTGTGTGTGTACAGCTTGTGTGTATGCGTGGCGGTGTGCATGTGCAGCCTGGATGCGTGTGCGGCCTGGGTACGTGTGTGGCGTGCGAGGGTGCATGGCAGGTGCATGTGCGGAACATGTGCATGTGCTGTGTGTGTGCCATGTGTGTAGGGTGTGGGACATGTGTGTGCGCTTGTGTGGTGTGTACATGTGTGGCGCATGCATGGTGTGCATCTGCTGATTTAGAATGCCCAATTCATTTTTTCCAATTAAGGGGCAATTTAGTGTGGCCAATCCACCTACCCTGCACATCTTTAGGTTATGGGGGTGACACCCACGCAGACATGGGGAGAATGCAAACTCCACACGGACAGTGACCCAGAGCCGGGATTCGAACCCGGGTCCTCAGCGCTGTGAGGCAGCAGTGCTAACCACTGCGCCACCGTGCTGCCCTTCAGTATGTGACAGTTGAGTCCATGAGTGAATATGTTGCACGCGCAAATTTGTCTGCGGGTGCCTGCGTGTCTGTGTGAGTGCATGTGACATGTCGGTCAGACCAGGTAAGGATAGCAGAGTTCCTTCCCTAAAGGACATTAGTGACTGTGGTTTCATGGTCATCATCGGACTTTTAATTCCAGATTTTTATTGTATTCGAATTCCACCATCTGCCCAGATGGGATTCGAACCCATGTCCCCAGACCATTACTGTGGGTCTCTGGTTTACTAGTCCCGTGACGGTATCACTGCGCCCCTGCCTCCCTGTGCATGCACAAGTGAGAGAGTCTGTGCGCGTCCATCGCACATTCATTCCTCCTGTATGTAGACTGCAAGCTGTTGAATTTCAGTGCTTTGTTTGACTGATGTGCAATTCCACGTGGTTTAATGAAGGTTTGAGGTTTTGGATCAGAAATGAGCTATGCCGCCTGCTCTCAGCAAGTGTGGTCCTGAGCTCCACAGAGAGAGCAGCAAGATCCCAGATTGGGTGCCTGGCCCAAACTGGTTAAAAAGAAAAAGAACTTGCATTCATATGCAAAGAACAAAGAAAAGTACAGCACCGGCTCTTGGAAAGACCATCCCACCCAAGGTCAACACTTCCACCCTATCCCCATAACCCAGTAACCCCACCCAACACTAAGGGCAATTTAACATGGCCAATCTACCTAACCTGCACACCTTTGGACTGTGGGAGGAAACCAGAGCACCCGGAGGAAACCCACGCAGACACAGGGAGGATGTGCAGACTCCGCACAGTGACCCAAACCGGAATCGAACCTGGGACCCTGGAGCTGTGAAGCGATTGTGCTAACCACAATGCTACCGTGCTGCCCCTAATCATCTTTATGACGCTTCGAAAAACTCTATATCAAGTTAGTGAGACACAGCCTCACCTTCACAAAACCGCGCTGCCTCTCACTAATATGTCCCTTTGCTTCCAAATGGGCGTAGATCCTGTCTCGAAGAATTCTCTCCAGTAATTTCCCTACCACTGATGTAAGGCTCACCAGCCTGTAGTTCCCTGGATTATCCTTGCTACCCTTCTTAAACAAAGGAACAACATTGGCTATTCTCCAGTCCTCCGGGACTTCACCTGAAGACAGTGAGGATCCAAAGATTTCTATCAAGGCCTCAGCAATTTCCTCTCTTGCCTCCTTCAGTATTCAGTATACCCTTTGAAATAGTCACACTGGGTCTTTTCTATCCACCAGTGCGGTGCTCCATTTAAGGTTTCATATGAAAACAGAGTATCTGACATTGCTGCACTCCCTGTTCTTCACTGGCCGATCTGATGTGTGTGACTCTGCTAAACATTGCCTTTTCCAATGACTGGTTAGAAGCCAAGGTCACAATAAGACACTATCTGCTCCAGGACAGCAAGATCCTCTGAGTAAAAGCTGAGGGAGCTGCACTTACCTTCACCTCCGCCTCCTTCAACAGCTTTTTGACTTCTCCTTCCCTGGCGTAGTCCACTGGTGTGTGTCCCATATCATTGCGGAGTAAGGGATTGGCACCTGAATGAGAGAAACGGAAATTCAACAAAACTGCCCCAAAAACACACTCGCTAACCCCATAACTCATCATTGCTGCAATCTCCCCACCCACCCCACACTACCCAATGCGCCCCCCACACACCCCGGGCCCACCCCACCCCAACCCCGCCCCACACAACCCCCCCCCGGCCCAAACCAACCCCGACCCCCCAACAACCCCGAATGACCCTCCTGCCCTGACCCCCACCGCCCTGACATTCCCCCCCCCCGACTCATTATCCTGCCATTGTTAATTCACCAGACCTTCCATTCACTACTCAACTATTTTGTGGAGACAAAGTCCTGCCTTCACAGCGAGGATACCCTCCATCATGTTGTGTGGCACTACCACCGTGCTGAATGGGATAGGCTTTGAACAGATCTAGCAACTCAAGACTGGGCATCCAGGAGGCGCTGTGGGCCATCAGCAGCAGAATTGTATTCAACCACAATCTGTAACCTCATGGCCCAGCATATCCCCCACTCTACCATTACCACCAAGCCAGGGGATCAACCCTGGTTCAATGAAGAGTGCAGGAGGGCATGGCAAGAGCAACATCGGGCAGATCGAAAAATGAGGTGTCAACCTGGTGAAGCTACAACAGAGGAATGCTTGCATGCAGAACAACATAAGCAGCAAGTAATAGACAGAGCTAAGCGATTCCACAACAAACGCATCAGATCTAAGCTATCCAGTCCTGCCACATCCAGCTGTGGATGGTGGTGGACAATTAAACAACTCACTCCACAAATCTCCCACCTTCAATGATGGAGGAGCCCAGCACATCAGTACAAAAGACAAGGCTGAAGTGTTTGCAAAAATCTTCAGCCAGAAGTGCCGAGTGGATGATCCATCTCGGCCTCCTCCAGAGGTCCCCAGCATCACAGATGTCAGTCTTCAGCCAATTTGATTCTACATAATATGACAGTGAAAGGCACTGGATACTGAAAAGGCAATGGGCCCTGACAATGCTTCGGCAATAGTACTGAAGACTGTGCTCCAGAACTAACCCAGCTGTTCCAGTGCATCTACAACACCGGTATCTTCCCGGCAGTGTGGAAAATTGCCCTGGTATGTTCTGTACTCAAGAAACAGGACAAATCCAACCAAGCCAATTACTGCCCTATCAGTCTACTCTCCATCAGTGATGGAAGGTATCATCAACAGTGCTATTAAGCGGCACTTACTCAGCAATACCCAGCTCACAGACGCTCAGTTTGGGTTCCACCAGGGTCACTCAGCTGCTGACCTCATTAGGGCCTTAGTTCAAACATGGACAAAAGAGCTGAACACCAGAGGTGAGGAGAGTGATTGCCCTGGATATCCCGTAACAGCCTCCCCGGACAGGCGGCGGAATGTGGCGACTAGGGGCTTTTCACAGTAACTTCATTGCAGCCTACTCGTGACAATAAGCGATTTTCATTTCATTTCATTTTTCATATTGGGGCAGCATATGACCGAGTGCGGCATCAAGGAGCCCGGGCTAAACTGGACTCAATGGGAATCAGGGGAAATCTCTCCACTGGTTGGAGTCACTCCCGGCTCAAAGGAAGATGGTTGTGGTGGTTGGAGGTCAATCATCTCAGCTCCAGAACATCACAGCAGGAGTTCCTCAGGGTAGTGTCCTAGGCCCAACCATCTTCATCAGTGACCTCCCTTCCATCATAAGGTCAGAAGTGGGGATGTTTGCGGATGACTGCGCAATGTTCAGCACCATTCAGGACTCCTCAGATAATGAAGCAGTCCGTGTCCAAATGCAGCAAGACCTGGACAATATCCAGGCTTGGGGCTGACAGGTGGTAAGTAACATTCGCGCCACACAAGTGCGAGGCAATAGCCATCTCCTACAAGAGAGGATCTAACCACCGCCCTTGACATTCAATGACATTACCATCGCTGAATCCCCCACAATCAACATCCTGGGGGTTACCATTGATCAGAAACTGAATTGGACCCAGCCATATCAATACTGTGGCTACCAGAGCAGATCAAAGGCTTGGTAGACAGAAGCAAATAACTCACCCCTGATACCCTAAAGCCTGTCCACCATCTACAAGGTGCAAGTCAGGAGTGTGATGGAATGCTCCCCACTTGCCTGGGTGAGTGCAGCTCCAACAACACTCAAAATCATAAAATTTACAGTGAAGGAGGCCATTCAGCCCATCGTGTTTGCACCGGTCCTTGGAAAGAGCACCCTACTTTTTTTTTAAATTTAGAGTATCCAATTCTTTTTTTCCAATTAAGGGGCAATTTAGCGTGGCCAATCCACCTACCCTGCACATCTTTGGGTTGTGGGGGCGAAACCCACACCAACACACGGAGAATGTGCAAACTCCACACGGAGAGTGACCCAGCGCCGGGATTGAACCTGGGAACTCGGCGCCGTGAGGTAGCAATGCTAACCACTGCGCCACCGAGCTGCCCTAAGAGCACCCTACTTAGGCAAACACCTCCAGCCTATCCCCATAACCCCACCTAATCATTTGGAAACTAAGAGGCAATTTAGCATGGCCAATCCACCTAACCTGCAAATCTTTGGACTGAGGGAGGAAACCGGAGGCACCCGGAGGAAACCCACGCAGACACGGGGAGAACGTGCAGACTCCGCACAGTCACCCGAGGCCGGAATTGAACCCAGATTTCTGGAGCTGTGAGGCAGCAGTGCTAGCCACTGTGCCACCCGTGCTCAACACCACACAGGACAAAGCAGCCCACTTGATTGGCATTCCTTCCACAAACATTCAAACCCTCCACCACCAACACACAGTGACAGCCATGTACACCATCTGGAAGATGCAATGCAGGAACTCACTGAGGCTCACATCACTGTAAATTATTTTTGAAACAGTGCCATTCACAACACGCAAACACTCTCCTGTTCAGCGCCACTAACAGCCACACTCCCCCAGATGCTTCACAAATTGCGGGTTCAATCTGAGCCGGCTTCGGGCTACGAACTGATCAAAACAGGAGGTTTCAAAGGTCACATTTTGAAGAGGGAAAAGGGTTACGGAGCGAGTTGCCGGGTACAAAGGGGGTATGTTGGCTGGAGACGCAGCTAACATGGCAAAGTGGGACCACGGGAATGCAGAGAAGGCTGGGAATCAGAAGAGGCCAGTGGGCATGAACTGGGCCACGCGACTGGCGGAGGGGTAGAGTGGAGTCAAGCCATGGAAGTGATTTTTAAACAAGGATCAGGAACTTGAGTTACGCTCACGTACACTGACCAGCCTCTCGCAGTGCTATCCACTATCCAATCCTGAAATTATATAAATGATGCATCGGAAACTAAACGCAGATAAAAGGCAACGTAGATCTTTGACAAGCAGCTGGGGTTTTTTTCCACAAGATTACAGGCTGGGTGAATATCCGTTCTCTGGGAGATATGTGGTGTGCCCCTAAGCATGTCTGCTGCAGTGAAGGATTTACACTCTGCTCTTTGCAATATTGATCGTCGTTGCGCAGAGACAATCCTCAGGGTGGCATTGCAATTGTTTGCTTGCACGCAATCAATTCCAGAGTTTTATGATTACTTAAAAAATCATATATATATATATATCCTGGATGGATGCCACTGGCAGTGTTTGCGGGCAGTTTGGGGCATTGGAATGTGGTGTGTATATGCCACCTGGGCTGAGCTAATCTCACTGCTTCAATTCTCATCTGCTGTCTCCAGAGTTTCATTGACTGATGTAGCATCGCTTAGCTCGCCAGGCTAAATCGCTGGCTTTTAAAGCAGACCAAGGCAGGCCAGCAGCACAGTTCGATTCCCGTACCAGCCTCCCCGGACAGGCGCCGGAATGTGGCGACTAGGGGCTTTTCACAGTAACTTCATTGAAGCCTACCCGTGACAATAAGCGATTTTCATTTCATTTCATTTTCATGAGAGCTGGCCATTCAGCCCATCATGACTCGCAGTGCTCATTGTAAGAGCTGTCCAATTAGCCCACTCCTCCTGTTTATTCACCATTGCCCGATCAAGTAGTTCCCGTTTGAAAGTTCCTGCTGATTCTGCTCCCGCTCTCCTTTCGCTAGGTGTTGTCACTCACTAGTGTGTCTCTGTGGGCAGCACTCGCTTCTGGCAGTCACAGGGTTTTGGGTTCAAGCACATTCCAGGGCTTGAGCACATAGATCCAGGCCCAACGCCTCCCCAGTCCGGTACTAAGGGTGCGCTGCACTGTCCGCGGAAGAGATAGTAAACCGAGGCTCCATTTGACCTTTCAGGTGGATATGAAAGAACCCATGGCACTACTTTGAAGAGCAGCAGGAAAGCTCTCCTCTGTCTCCTCAACCAAGATCACAGATGATCTGGTTCGTTCCTCATTGCTGTTTGTGGGATCTTGCTGTGTGCAAACTGGCTGCCACATTTCTACATTACATCAGTGACTACACTTCCAGAGTGTTTAAAGATGCACGGTGGCTATATAAATGCAAGTCTTTGTTTTGCCCAAACAAACATCTCATTGACCAGCGCTGATTATCTGAAATCTGTCCTCTGGCTGCTTACCCTCCGTCACTGGAAACTGCTTCTCTTGATTTAGGCGAGCAAAACCATCCAGGATTTTGAATGCCTGTATTACATCTCCTCTAGGATCCCACCACCTGGAGAAAAACAAATCCCAGCTTCTTCAGTCTCTCCACATTAACTGAAGAATCACATCCCTGATATCATCCCAGTAAATCTGCTCCGCGCCCTCTCCGAAGACTTGTCGTCTTTACATAAGAACTAGGAGCAGGAGTCGGCCATCTGGCCCCTCGAGCCTGCTCCGCCATTCAATGAGATCATGGCTGATCTTTTGTGGACTCAGCTCCACTTTCCGGCCCGAACACCATAACCCTTAATCCCTTTATTCTTCAAAAAACTATCCATCTTTACCTTAAAAACATGTAATGAAGGAGCCTCAACTACTTCACTGGGCAAGGAATTCCATAGATTCACAACCCTTTGGGTGAAGAAGTTCCTCCTAAACTCAGTCCTAAATCTACTTCCCCTTATTTTGAGGCTATGTCCCCTAGTTCTGCTTTCACCCGCCAGTGGAAACAACCTGCCCGCATCTATCCTATCTATTCCCTTCATAATTTTATATGTTTCTATAAGATCCTCCCGCATCCTTCTAAATTCCAACGAGTACAGTCCCAGTCTACTCAACCTCTCCTCATAATCCAACCCCTTCAGCTCTGGGATTAACCTAGTGAATCTCCTCTGCACACCCTCCAGTGCCAGTACGTCCTTTCTCAGGTAAGGAGACCAAAACTGAACACAATACTCCAGGTGTGGCCTCACTAACACCTTATACAATTGCAGCATAACCTCCCTAGTCTTAAACTCCATCCCTCTAGCAATGAAGGACAAAATTCCATTTGCCTTCTTAATCACCTGTTGCACCTGTAAACCAACCTTCTGTGACTCATGCACTAGCACACCCAAGTCTCTCTGCACAGCAGCATGCTTTAATATTTTATCGTTTAAATAATAATCCCGTTTGCTGAGGTCTTTGCTAAGGTTTGCTGAACACTGTTGGGACGCAGTTCTCCAGCTGAACCATAACCTTTATATAGGTTCAGCACAACTCTCTTGCTAACTTCCCTGTCATTTGTGAGGCAGGCACGGTAGTATAATGGTTAGCACTGTGGCTTCACAGCTCCAGGGTCCCAAGTTCGATTCCCCGCTGGGTCACTGTGCGGAGTCTGCACGTTCTTCCAGTGTCTGTGTGGGTTTCCTCCGGGTTCTCCGGTTTCCTCCCACAGTCCAAAGACATGCAGGTTAGGTGGATTGGCCGTGATAAATTGCCCTTCGCGTCCAAAAAGATTAGGAGGGATTATTGGGTTACGGAGAAAGGGCTTAAGTGGGTTGGTGCAAACTCGATGGGCCAAATGGCCTCCTTCTGCACTGTATGTTCTGTGGGTGCTCGAACACATTTTGTGGGGTGGCGGAGGCGAGGGGGAAAGAGATAAAAATTACGGTTTAAGGGGAGGCTTCGCTGCAGAATAGGTTTCCTTTCTGATGCTCGTATTCTATTGCTTTGCTGTTACTTTTGAAAGAAAACTGTGTTTGTCACGTGCTCCTTTCGCCCTGTTGCACCCCATAACCGCTGCATCCCGCGCACTGCATTGGGAGTGGACAGGACTGTACGAGAGGGAGCCTGAGTGGGTGAGACTGAGACACGGAGAAAACCAAGACCAGCAAAGCAAGGTGTACGGTGCTCGGGATCTTTGTTTAAGGGTCAGATCTGTCCCTTTAATACTCACTCTCAATTAGTTTCCTTTTCATCAATAATGGAATTTGCCTAATCAGTGAGGAATGACACGGTAATCAGACAATCAATGAGGATAGAAAAATGACTGCAATATAATATGGTAGAAGCTCTGATCATAAATTACTGAGGAAGCCATTAAGGAATCATTACTTAAAGGTGTGGAGGAGGCACGGCATTGAAAAATAAAATCCCCTAACTGCAGAGGGGAACCTTGGAGGTTTGCTCGTCAGGCTACAGGATTGGGACATCTGAACTGTCTTCTCGCCATGGGAGATAGAAGGAACTATGGAATAATGTCTGGGAAATGGTTATACATTTCTGGCCGAGCCAGCTGTTCCAGTAATGTTGCAATTTCAATCCTGGTAATCCGACATCACAACAGAAGAAGTTGCCCGTGTCCCAACTTGCACCAAGTTCCACTCACCCACCCCTCTCTGTGCTCGCTGACCCATGCTCATCCCCATTTCCAAATCCCTCCATGGCCTCGCCCCTCCATCTCTCTGTGATCTCCTCCAGTACCACAACCCTCCCAGATCACTGCACCCCTCTAATTCGGACCTCGAGGATCCCCGAGTTTGATTAATCCACCACTGGCCATCATGCCTTGAGCTCACGGAGCTCTAGAATTCTCCCCCTAAACCTCTGCACCTTTTACCTTTCCTCATTTAAGACTCTCCGTAGACTCTACCTCTTTGACCACGCTTTTTGGTCATCTATGTGGCTGGGAGTCAGATTGCGTTTGTTAACACTCCTGTGAAGTAGCACCTTTGGATGTTTTATTGGCTTAAGGGGCTGGATTCTCCATTCAGGAGGCTCAGTCCCCACTCCGGCAGAAAACTGGCGGAAAATGGCCACCGATTCCCTGTTCCGGGGGGGTGCCTACCAGCCAGGCAGCGTAGACCACCGGGCTCTAGCTGCCGATATGGCCTGGAGAGTTGCATGGTACATGGCCGCGCATGCACACACTCCATGGCGGATGCCGTCGTGGACTTGGCCGCAAAATAGTCCCCCCCTTCGGACGGCTCACGCGCCCCGGACCGCCCCACCACAGTGCCCCAGCCCCGAATACGTCCCCCCCCACTGCCCGCGGATCGGCCCTCTCCCGACTGTGGCGGCGCTGGACTGAGTTCGCAGGCGCCCCGCCGAGTTCCCGACGGGTGAGACCATGAGAGACCCACGCCTTCGGGAACTGGCCGGTCGGGGACGGAGCATCGCGAGATGGGCCTCAGCCAACGTACGGAGGCCGTGGATACGGCGCGCAGCGTACTCTGCAAGTACGCCGCTTTTCAGGGGGTGGAGCATTGCAAAAGCGCTGCCGTCCCCGATTTCGGCGCCATTGGGGATTCTCCGCCCCGTCGCCGAATGCGATTTCGGCGTCCGGGATCGGAGAATCTAGCCCACCGAATACCAGCAAAATGTTGTGTTTTCTTTGCAGGTGCAAAGACAGGCAGATTAAAAACATAGTACAGGATCCTGTGCTTTATAAAACAGAGCTTAGAACACACAAAACCAGGATGTAGTGGTAAGCCTTTATACGTCACAGGTCAGCCCTCAGTCAGTGTCCAATTCTGGGCACCCAATTCTGGGGACAGACTTTAGCGAGGGTGCCAAGGAATGGGGTGCAGAGGAGATTTACGGAAATAGTTAGAGGGTTATGAGTCTCTGGAACTCTCTTCCTCAAAAGGCAGTGGAAGCAGACTCTTTGAATATTTTTAAGGCCCAGCTAGATAGTTTCGTGATAAACAAAGGGGTGAAAGGTTATTGGGAGGGAAGGGCAGGAAGGTGGGGTTGAGGTTACAATCAGATCGGCCCTGATCCGATTGAATGGACGAGCAGGCTCGAGGGGCCGAGTGGCCTAGTCCTGCTCCTGATTAATATGTTTGTTTGTTAGGATGGGTGATTTCAGTAAATTTGGAAAGGCTGGAGAAGGTCGGGAGTGTTGCTTTCGAGAAGAGAAGATTTAGCAGAGACATGATAGATGTGTTCAAAATAATGAAGGGTTTATTTATAATAATTAAAGAGAAACTGTTTCCAATGGGGGAAAAAAAAATCAACAATCAGAGGATACAGAAAGAAAAAAAGACGATTGCGTTTATTGATTATTGAACATCTCAAAGTGCTTTACAGCCAATGAAGTACTTTTCAAAGTACATTTATTGTTGTAAGGCAGGCAAACCCACGACCACTACCATCTAGAAGGACAAGGGCAGCAGATACCTGGGAACCCCACCACCTGGAGGTTTCCCTCCAAGTCACTCACCACCCTAACTTGGAAATATATCGGCCGTTCCTTCACTGTCGCTGGGGCAAAATCCTGGAACTCCCTCTCTAACAGCACAGTGGGTGTACCTACACCACATGGACTGCAGCGGTTCAAGAAGGCAGCTCACCACCACCTTCTCAAGGGGCAATTAGGGATGGGCAACAAATGCTGGCCTAGCCCACATTCCCTGAAAAAAGAAGTGGCAGCCAATTTGAGCACAGCAAGCTCCCACAAACAGCAATGTGATCATGATCAGATGATCTGTTTTCGTGAAGTTGATTGAATGATAAATATTGTCCAGGACAACGGGGAGAAACCGCCTGCTCTTCTTAAAAATAGTGTCATGGGATCTTGCACGTCCATCCGAAGAGTCCTACGGGGTCTCGGTTTAATGTCACATCCAAAAGACAGCATCTCTGACAGTGCAGCGCTCGCCCTGTACTGCACTGGATTGTGAGCCTTGATCATTATGCTCAGGTCCTGAGTGGGACTTGAACCCAGGACCTTGGGACTCAGAAGCTCACTGAGCCACGGTTAGGACAGACTTACAGCGAAAAGAACCAAAGGCAAATCGAGGAAGATTTTTTCAATGCAATGAGCGGTTCAGGATTAGGAACACACTGAGAGATGGGTGTTTGGTACAGATAGTAGCTTTCAAAGGAGAACTGGATAAACAGGAGAAAATAGTTAGAGGGAAATGGAAAACAACGCGATAAATGGATTTCACTTTGAAATTGTTGGTGCAGACTCGATGGGCCGAATGGCCTCCGCTCTAATGTTCTACAAATGCAACTAAGTCGCGGCCAGAGTACCAGACAGAACTTCAAAATAATGCTCAGGTGTCTTTCACATCTTGAAGGGCAGGCAAGGCCTTGGGTTAATGGCTCACCAAAAGGCAACACCTGCAACAATGCAGCACTCCCTCAATACTGTGCCCCGGATTCCAGGCTAGATTATCATTGACCATTCATTCACCTTATTGATGCTGGTGGGAATCTTGCCCACTATCCACCAGGCTTGCTTGCACAGCAGTCACTGCCCTTCAAAGTGATTCAGTGTGCGCGCAGAGCGCTTTGAGGCATTTCTGAGAGATGTGATAAGACTCGGCACGTACACAAGGCTCTCTCGACTGAGAAGTGCCTGTGAATGGAGTGCACGCCTCGACCATTTTCACTGTTTACAAAATAGAGCATCAGTTGTCACAGCTGGGGCTGGAAGAGGAGAAGATAACACTCTGACCTTCGTAATGTACAAGATTGCAGGATGTGAAATGGATTCCACTTCTGCTAATAGGGCCTGGGGAAAGTGGAGATCGTGATCATTTGACAAGGCCGAGTTTCACATTTTCCAGACTGCTCGTCTGCCCGCAGCCCACCCCCACCCGGTCCACACGCCATACTGCTGTGACAAACAAAACCTCTCCCTGTCCCATTCAACCACACAGCACAGGAGACCATTCGGCCCATTGCGGCCATGCCGTCTCTTTGAATCTGAATTAGCTCCAATTCCTCTTTCCCCACAGTCCAGCAAATTTTCTCTTTTCAAGTATTTAATAAATTCCCTTTTGCAAGTTATCCCAGGATCTGCTCTTTCTAATAATAATCTTAATAATAATAATCTCTATTGTCACAAGTAGGCTCACATTAACCCTGCAATGAAGTTACTGTGAAAATCCCCTAGTCGCCACACTCCGGATTAGGGTTGAATGTAGAACCCTAATGTAAGCCCAATGCGCCTGTTCGGGTACACGGAGGGAGAATTCAGAATGTCCAATTCACCTAACAAGCACGTCTTTCAGGACTTGTGGGAGGAAACCGGAGCACCCGGAGGAAACCCACGCGGACACAGGGAGAACGTGCAGACTCCGCACAGACAGTGACCCTAGCCGGGAATCAAATTGGGACTCTGGCGCTGTAAAGCAACAGTGCTAACCACTGTGCTACCATGCTGCTCGATACATTCAGGCGGTACACTCCAGTACTGCAACTCAGCGTTTAAAATAAAATCTCATCCCAACTCTGGTTCTTTTATTTTAATTCATTCATGCAATGTGAGCAAGTCCAGTGTTTATTGCCTATTTCTAATTGCCCTCGAGAAGGTGATGGTGCTGTGTGCAGTTCCTGTGGTGCAGGAACACCCAATTATGTTAACTGGGCGCCCTCTGGTTACTGACCTGTCTACCACTGCGCACCTTTTACAAACGAAGAGAGTGAAGGAACGGGGTATAATAAAGGAAGGTGAAGTTGGAGCTCAGCGATGATCTTAGCGAATGGCGGAGCAGGAGCGAAATTCTCCCCTACCCGGCGGGGCGGGGGGTCCTGGCGTATTGGAATGGCACCAACCACTCCGGTGTCGGGCCTCCCCAAAGGTGCGGAATTCTCCGCACCTTTAGGGGCCAAGCCCTCACATTGAGGGGCTACGCCCGCGCCGGAGCGGTTGGCACCACGCCGACTGGCGCCAAATCCGGCAACAATGGCCTTTGACGCCCGCCGCCGGGGCTGGCCGAAAGGCCTTCGCCGGTTCGTGCATGCGCCAGTGCGTCAGCTGCCGCTGACATCACCACCGGCGCATGCGCGTTGGGGGATTCTCCTCCGCCTCCGCCATGGTGGAGGTCGTGGCAGCGGCGGAAGAAAAAGAGTGCCCCCACGGCACTGGCCCGCCTGCCGATCGGTGGGCCCCGATCGCGGGCCTGGCCACCGTGGGGGCACCCCCCGGGGCCGGATCGCCCCGCGCCCCCCCCCCCCCCCCCCCCAAGGACCCCGGGACCTGTTCGCGCCGCCGATCCGGCCGGCACAGAGGTGGTTCAAACCACGGCGGGGGGAGAGGCATCTTAGCAGCGGGACTTCGGCCCATCCGGGCCGGAGAATAACGGCAGCACAGAAACCCATAGCCTCCCGCCGGCCCCCGCCATTCTCCGAGGCAGGCGGCGGGATTGGCGGCACGCCGACTTTTTGCGGGTGGGAGAATTCTGGACATTGCGGGGGCGGGATTTTCAGCGGCCCCGAGCGATTCTCCAACCCTGCTGGGGGATTTTGCCCCAGATTTGAAGGACAGAGGCTTAACCCAGTTCCTAGTTATGTCCTTATTTTCCTACTCCGTCAAAACACTGTGATTTTCAACATCTCTCAAGACTCTCCTCAACCTTCTCTCCTCCAAAAAACAACCTCAGCTTCTCCAGACTCACCAGAAATAGGATTGTCACTGATAATATTCGGAAAAATCAAGACCACAAGACGCCGCTTCTTCTCCCGACATACAAGCAGAAGCTTAAGTGGGAGGATCCGGTTCGGACGGAAGTGCAATGCTGCTCCGAGGCAACAGAAGAGCTCCTGGGCGACTGCTCGGAGTCAGTGGGCTGGTCCATATTCAAAAACTCGGTGGCCAACCTGGACGAGTATGCTACCACCGTCACAGATTTCATCAGCAAGTGTGTGGAAGATTGCGTGCCAAAGAAGCTAGTACATACGATCCCCAACCAGAAACCATGGTTTAACCAGGAGATCCACTCCCTACTGAAGGCCAGGTCTGAGGCGTTCAAGACAGACGTCCCTGACCGATACAAGAAACAACCTCTGTAAAACCATCAGGGTTGCCAAGAGACAATCAAAGACTAGGCTAGAGTCCCAGACCATCAACACGGACTCTCGTTGGTTGTCGCAAGGCTTAACAATATAAAGGGCTACAAAACAAAGCCAAGTAGAAAATCCGGCATCAGGGCTCCCCTCCTTGATGAAGTCTATGCTCAATTTGAGCAGGCAGCCAACGAATCAATGTCAGCTGCCCCAGTAGCCTCAGGCACACCCATACCTATTATCACAGTCTGAGAACTTAGATCGGCCTTCTCGAAAGTGAACCCACAGAAAGCAACGGGTCCTGACGGAGTTCCTGGTCATGCACTCTGATCCTGCGCGGACCAACTGGCGGGTGTGATCGCAGACATCTTCAACCCCTCGCTACTCCGCTCCGAAGTTCCCACCTGCTTCAAGAAGACGGCTATCTTACCAGTGCCAAAGAAGAACCAGACAACGTGTCTCAACGACTACCGACCGGTGGCCCCGACACCTATTATTATGAAGTGCTTCGAGAGATTCGTCATGGGGTACATCACGGCAGCAGGATAGCACAGTAGGGCGGCATGGAAGCACAGTGGTTAGCACTGTTGCTTCACAGTACCGAGGTCCCAGGTTCGATTCCCGGCTTGGGTCACTGTCTGCGCGGAGTCTGCACGTTCTCCCCGTGTCTGCGTGGGTTTCCTCCGGGTGCTCCAGTTTCCTCCCACAAGTCCCGAAAGGCGTGCTGCTGGGTGAATTGGACATTCTGAATTCTCTCTCCGTGTACCCGAATAGGCGCCAGAATGTGGCGATGAGGGGCTTTTCACAGTAACTTCATTGCAGTGGTTTTTTTGGTTTTTAAAAAAATAAATTTAGAGTACCCAATTCATTTTTTCCAATTAAGGGGCAATTTAGTGTGGCTGGGCAGTACGGCGGCGCAGTGGTTAGCACAGCTGCCTCACGGCGCTGAGGTGCCAGGTTCGATCCCGGCTCTGGGTCACTGTCCGTGTGGAGTTTGCACATTCTCCCCGTGTCTGCGTGGGTTTCGCCCCCACAACCCAAAGATGTGCAGGGTAGGTGGATTGGCCACGCTAAATTGCCCCTTAATTGGAAAAAATGAATTGGGTAATCTAAATTTTTTTTTTTTTTTATTTAGTGTGGCCAATCCACCTACCCTGCACATCTTTGGGTTGTGGGGTGAAACCCACGCAAACACGGGGAGAATGTGCAAACTCCACACAGACAGTGACCCAGGGCCGGGATCGAACCTGGGACCTCGTGCCGTGAGGCAGCAGTGCTAACCACTGCCCCACCATGCTGCCCTTCAATGCAGTGTTAATGTAAGCCTACCAGTGACAATAAAGATTATTTAAAAAAAAGCTCCCAACCTTCCAGATTGCCTTGATCCACTGCAATTCGCATACCTCCACAACCGGTCCACAGCAGACGCCATCTCCCTGGCCCGACACTCATCCCCAGAGCATCTCGACAACAAGGACTCCTACATCAGACTCCCATTCATTGACTACAGCTCCGCCTTCAACACCATAATCCCAGCCAAGCTCATACCCAAACATTTCCTGACCCACACATTGCAATCAGTAAGGATAAACAACACCTCCTCCACCATAGTGCTCAATACCGGGGCCCCGCAAGGCTGTGTACTTAGCCCCCTCCCCCCCCACCAACTATACTCCCTGTACACACACGGCTGTGGGGCAAAATTTGGCTCCAACTCCATCCACAAGTTTGCTATAGACACAGCCATTGTGGGTCACAGCAGGGGGATCGTGAATAAATAAAATCAAAATCAATTTAGTGGCGTGGTGCACTGACAACAATCTCACTCTCCCTCAATGTCAGCAACATTAAGGAGCAGGGTGGCATGGTGGCACAGTGGTTAGCACTGGGACATTGGTGGTGGGGGGATGGGGGAATTTAGGAAGTTGGTGATGGGGGGGTGGGGGTTGAATGTGGGAAGTTGGTGGGTAAGCACCACTTATTTTCTCTCCTGCACTGTAAACATGCCTGGTGCGCGTTTATGAAATGCAGCCCAGAGTCTCTGGACCTTTTACAATGACCTGAGCGAATGAGTGGGCCCCAGTTTATTGCAGCATCTGAAGTACCTCTGATAATGGAGTCTCCCTCCGTGTCTCACCGGGTCTCCCTCCGTGTCTCACCGGGACTCCCTCCGTGTCTCACCGCGACTCCCTCCGTGTCTCACCGGGACTCCCTCCGTGTCTCACCGCGACTCCCTCCGTGTCTCACCGCGACTCCCTCCGTGTCTCACCGCGACTCCCTCAGTGCCTCACCGAGACTCCCTCAGTGTCTCACCGGGACTCCCTCCGTGTCTCACCGGGACTCCCTCAGTGTCTCACCGGGACTCCCTCCGTGCCTCACCGGGACTCCCTCCGTGCCTCACCGTGACTCCCTCAGTGTCTCACCGGGACTCCCTCCGTGCCTCACCGGGACTCCCTCCGTGCCTCACCGTGACTCCCTCAGTGTCTCACCGGGACTCCCTCCGTGTCTCACCGGGACTCCCTCCGTGTCTCACCGGGACTCCCTCCGTGTCTCACCGGGACTCCCTCCGTGTCTCACCGGGACTCCCTCCGTGTCTCACCGCGACTCCCTCAGTGCCTCACCGGGACTCCCTCAGTGTCTCACCGGGACTCCCTCCGTGTCTCACCGGGACTCCCTCCGTGTCTCACCGGGACTCCCTCCGTGTCTCACCGGGACTCCCTCCGTGTCTCACCGGGACTCCCTCCGTGTCTCACCGGGACTCCCTCAGTGTCTCACCGGGACTCCCTCAGTGTCTCACCGGGACTCCCTCCGTGTCTCACCGGGACTCCCTCAGTGCCTCACCGGGACTCCCTCCGTGTCTCACCGCGACTCCCTCAGTGCCTCACCGGGACTCCCTCCGTGTCTCACCGCGACTCCCTCAGTGCCTCACCGGGACTCCCTCCGTGTCTCACCGGGACTCCCTCAGTGCCTCACCGGGACTCCCTCCGTGTCTCACCGCGACTCCCTCAGTGCCTCACCGGGACTCCCTCCGTGTCTCACCGCGACTCCCTCCGTGTCTCACCGGGACTCCCTCAGTGTCTCACCGGGACTCCCTCCGTGTCTCACCGGGACTCCCTCAGTGTCTCACCGCGACTCCCTCCGTGCCTCACCGCGACTCCCTCCGTGTCTCACCGGGACTCCCTCCGTGCCTCACCGGGACTCCCTCCGTGCCTCACCGGGACTCCCTCCGTGTCTCACCGGGACTCCCTCAGTGTCTCACCGGGACTCCCTCCGTGTCTCACCGCGACTCCCTCCGTGCCTCACCGGGACTCCCTCCGTGTCTCACCGGGACTCCCTCAGTGCCTCACCGGGACTCCCTCCGTGCCTCACCGGGACTCCCTCCGTGTCTCACCGCGACTCCCTCCGTGTCTCACCGGGACTCCCTCCGTGCCTCACCGGGACTCCCTCCGTGTCTCACCGGGACTCCCTCCGTGCCTCACCGGGACTCCCTCCGTGTCTCACCGCGACTCCCTCCGTGTCTCACCGGGACTCCCTCAGTGTCTCACCGCGACTCCCTCCGTGCCTCACCGGGACTCCCTCAGTGTCTCACCGCGACTCCCTCCGTGCCTCACCGGGACTCCCTCAGTGCCTCACCGGGACTCCCTCAGTGCCTCACCGGGACTCCCTCAGTGCCTCACCGGGACTCCCTCAGTGCCTCACCGGGACTCCCTCAGTGCCTCACCGGGACTCCCTCCGTGTCACACCGGGACTCCCTCCGTGTCTCCCCGGGTCTCGCTCCGTGTCTCCCCGGGTCTCGCTCCGTGTCTCCCCGGGTCTCGCTCCGTGTCTCCCCGTGTCTCGCTCCGTGTCTCCCCGGGACTCCCTCCGTGTCTCCCCGGGACTCCCTCCGTGTCTCCCCGGGTCTCGCTCCGTGTCTCCCCGGGTCTCGCTCCGTGTCTCCCCGGGTCTCGCTCCGTGTCTCCCCGGGTCTCGCTCCGTGTCTCCCCGGGTCTCGCTCCGGGTCTCCCCGGGTCTCGCTCCGTGCCACACTGGGATTGGCAGTTTAAGAGTTTGAGTTCCAAGCTGGTATTCTCTTTCGAGCTGCGGGAGGTTAGAATCCCGCCGATAGGGGAGGGAATGGAAGAGACAACAGTCGGAGCTGCATCCTGGTGGGGACATTGTGTCAAGGAGTGCAGCGAGGACCAAAAGGTGGCCGAGGAAGGAGAGAAGTGACAGGTTTTATTCCACGTGCAACAACTGCTTTCTCCAAGCTGGGAGCTCGATCACTGACACAAAACACACATTACTGTCTGCACCTGTCCCCGAGCAGTATCCGGTTACCGCTGCTACACAGCTCCACAAATTGCAGTATCCTCAGGGTATGCCATTAAACTACGGCCCTGACCCACAACACCGCCCCCCACCCCCTCCCCCGGCCCTTTGTTTTTTCTCTCCCCTCCGCTCCTAAAGCCTGTTGTTAAACAAGCGCAGAGTTAATAAATGCTCTTCAGATGAGACATCCTGCTGCGTTCTGCTCTCTGTCTCACTTGACCTGGTCGAGACCTCTTGTCTCCTCCACGTGCCCTGGCTTTTGGATCTTACTCATACCTCCAGGCAAAGGAAGCTGTGACATTTGTCTGCACTGCTCTCTGGACGCTAACAGATGCTTTATGTCTGTTTTCTGGGATCCCCTTTTCTTTCCTTCCTCCCGCTGCCCCTTGCAACCCCCCCCCCCCCCCCCCCCCCCCAACCCAATCCCTCCCTTCCTTCGGAAACTGACTCCCAACAGCTTGGGAGAAGTATAATCGTTTAAAAACGGGAGTGGGGGGGGGGGAAGGAAGCTAGAACAATGGGAAACAGAACTCTCCATCTTTGACCTGTCGCTGGCGAATGGGACAGAAACAGCTGGACATAACTCCACAGACACGTGTGGTGTGTCAGTGTGACTGGGCCTATTTTGTGGCACTGGGTGTCATTCATTGGAGGTGGAAGGGCAACTTTCCAAACTGTTTATAGTCTCTCAGAGTAAATCACTGTTCACCAGACTGAAGTAACCAGCCTGATTTTGAAACTTAACCCGGCCTGACATTGGTGCTGGGAAACTATTACCTGCACGTCTCTCTCTCTCACTGTGCATACATGTGTCTGTCTCTCTGTGATTCTCTATGTGTATATATATATATATTATATATATATATATATATATATACACATCTATATATATATATATATATACATATCTGTGTATGTCAGTGTGTACGTGCCTAGGTGTGCAGGGAGCTGATCTCTGTGTGTGAGCGTTCCTGATGTCTGTGTGTGCACGGTCCTGATGTCTGTGTGCGTGCGTTCCTGATGTCTGTGTGTGCGCGTTCCTGATGTCTGTGTGCATGTGTTCCTGATGTCTGTGTATGTGTGTTCCTGATGTCTGTGTGCGCGCGGTCCTGATGTCTGTGTGCACACGGTCCTGATGTCTGTGTGTTTGTGTTCCTGATGGCTGTGTGTGTGCGTTTCTGATGTCTGTGCATGTACGTTCCTGATGTACGTGTGTTCCTGATGTGTGTGTGTGCGTTCCTGATGCCTGTGTGTGCGTTCCTGATGGCTGTATGTGCGCGGTCCTGATGTCTGTGTGTGTGCGTTCCTGATGGCTGTGTGTGCGTTCCTGATGGCTGTGTGTGCGTTCCTGATGGCTGTGTGCGTTCCTGATGGCTGTGTGCGCGCAGTCCTGATGTCTGTGTGTGTGCGTTCCTGATGGCTGTGTGTGCACGGTCCTGATGGCTGTGTGTGCACGGTCCTGATGGCTGTGTGTGTGTGTTCCTGATGTCTGTGTGTGCGCATTCCTGATGTCTGTATGTGCATGTTCCTGATGTTTGTGTGTGCGCGTTCCTGATGTTTGTGTGTGCACATTCCTGATGTTTGTGTGCGCGCATTCCTGATGTCTGTGTGCGCGCCGTCCTGATGCCTGTGTGCGTGTGGGCCTCAGGACACAATAATGTTACATATTTGAGTGTGCGAAACTCAATATTTTAGCAAAGAGTGTGGGCTGAGAACATTTTGTGGTTTTTCTAAAGAACTAGTCCTGTAAATGAAATGAAAAATGAAAATCGCTTATTGTCACGAGTAGGCTTCAATGAAGTCACTGTGAAAAGTCCCTAGTCGCCACATTCCGGCGCCTGTTCGGGGAGGCTGGTACGGGAATTGAACCGTGCTGCTGGCCTGCCTTGGTCTGCTTTCAAAGCCAGCTATTTAGCCCTGTGCTAAACCAGCACCTGTACACGGTGCAGGACTGTTATAACAACAATAGCTTGCTGGCATATAGTGTCCTTAATGTAAAAGAATGCCCTAAGGTACATTTCGACAGCACCTCTCACGATTTCAGCTCATTTTAAAGTGCTTCAAAGCCAATTGAGTACATTTTGAAGTTGAGTCACCGTTGTTGTGAAGCAGGAAACACATCAGGCACAATTGAGCACAGCAAGCTCCCATTCACAGCAACATGATAACTTGTAGTTAATCAGTTTTCAGTGACATTGAGGGACAAATATTCTACTGGGGCGTCAGCTGAAAGCGGAATCAGACACAATTCAGCACAGAGCCACACGTGGAGCAACAGTGCTAACCACTGTGTTAGGATACGGCTTTGCCAACAAGACATTGGAATAGTCGCGTCCACGCCACTTCTCTCATCCCGCCTGCACACTGGAGTGTTTCAGCAAACAGGTGAGTGGAGACAATTCTCAGGAGAATGGTTGATAGGTGTGGATGTTTGATTAGGTCTGGACAGGAAGCCAAGGCGGAGAAACGAAGCGCAGATCTGCCACGATAGAACTGAACGTTGGAACAGGCTGCAGAGGCTGAATGGCCTCTTCCCATTCCTATGCGCAGAGGAGCAACTACTGTCCAAGATTGCTGCCTGACCTGGAAGGGTTAAACGATTAAAAATAAAGATTCTGTGCCACTTATTGTGCTGTTCTTTTATTATGACACTTATTGATTTTCGAATTACTCATCCCGCCCCTCCCCCGCTCCTCAGGAAAGTTGCAATTCCAATAGAGCTGCCGAACAGAAATAAAACAGCCAAAGTCAGTGAACTCTGCACCTTAGAAAGTCAGGCCCATCATTTACTGGGCTTACTTCACACCAGCGACGGATAGATTTCCCCACAGATGATCGGATCGATCTCAGTTTGGAGCATCTCCGTGTCCAGCTCGCACAGGCGTGAGGGGAAAAAAAAATGGCAGGCATCGAGGTGGCCGAGCGGGGAGGTTATTAATCAAATATTATAAGGCAAGGCCTCTAAGCGCGCTGCGCCAGCTCTGCGGTGTCACCCAGCTGTTGACCTGCAGATAAAGACGGGCCGGTGGGTGGCAACTAATTGCTCAAAGGCTTCGGGGCCTGAAGGTTGCGGCCCTCGCTGGGAGCCTGACAAGGGGGAATGCTTTGACACTGCAGAAGGCAACAAGACGTTACAAGGACAGGCCCAGCTGCCTGTTCTTTATAAAGGAAAGGCAGTTGGTGGGGGGGGGGGGGGGGGGGGGGGGGAGGATCTTTAAAAGCAGATCTTTATGAACTACCCGGGTTCAAAGGCCAGAGGTCCGAGGAAGTGAAAGGGGAAAAATGATGCTTTTCATTATTAAAGTGTAATATTTTATTGCTTGTTGAAATGGCCTGATCGATTGGGTTCTGAGTCAACGGACCTATCAATTATTGAAGTGCTTAGTCAAATAGTCAGGTACTTTAAAGGATCGGGCTGGGGGGGGGGGGGGGGGGGGGGGGGTGGTAATACTGGCCATGCGACAATAAGAAAAGTCTCTGTCCAGTCAATGAAAAAAGGTGTCTTGACATGTTTCCCTTTTCCCCTCTGTCCCAGGTTAACAAAGCAAACAGGAAGTCCAAACAGCGAGGTTCATTTCTAGAGGCACAGAATGGAAAAGCAGGGGAGTGACGTTAAACTTGCACATAGAGATGTGGATTTCAAGGTACCGTGAACCGTTCACATCGGCATCTCACTGAAGGAAATTCAGAGAGAACTCACTACCACAGGTTTAGGTGAACAGAATAGAGGGTGGCATGGTGGCATAGTGGTCAGCACTGCTGCCTCACAGCACCAGGGACCCGGGTTCAATTCCGGTCTCAGGTGACTGAGTTCAGTTTGCACTTTCTCCCCATGTCTGCGTGGGTTTCCTCCGGGTGCTCCGGTTTCCTACCGCAATCCAGAGATGTGCAGGTTAGGTGGATTGGCTGTGCTAAATTTCCCCTTAGAGTCCAAGGATGTGCAGGTTTGGTTAAGGGGTTATTGGGATAGGGCGAGGGAGTGGGCATGGGTGGAGAGCTCTTTCAGAGGGTCGGTGCAGGCTCGAGGGGCTGAAAGGCCTCCTTCTGCATTGTGGGGATTCTATGAAGCATGTAATCGGAAGTTGGATAGTGAGAGTTGGAAAGTTGGAAGTTGGATATTGTCACGAGTAGGCTTCAATGAAGTTACTGTGAAAAGCCCCTAGTCGCCACATTCCGGCGCCTGTCCGGGGAGGCTGGTACGGGAATCGAACCATGCTGCTGGCCTGCTTGGTCTGCTTTCAAAGCTAGCGATTTAGCTGAGTGAGCTAAACCAGCTCTTATACAAATCCTGTGCACCACACTTTAGGAAGAATGTCAAATGCCTGGAGAGGGTCTTGGCAAACGTCACAGCCCCCGGCCAAAAACAAGGGGAGTGGCCACAAACCTGGTAACTACAGGCCAATCATTCCACCGTCACCTGTGGGGAACTTTTACAGACATCAATCTGGGATGAAATTAATACACTTGGAAAAATCTGGGGTTTAAATGAAAGCCAAAATGAATGTTAAAGGTAAATCATGTTTGATTAGCGTGACTGAGTCTTTTGGTGAAGTAACGGAGAGGATAGATAAGGGTAGTGCAGTTAATGTGTATCAGATATTAGACTTGGTATCAAAATTCAAACCCATGGGATCAAAGTGGCAGTCAGCAGTTGTGTGAATATGAAATTAGCTGAGGGGCAGAAACACAGAGTACTGGTGACTAGTTGTCTTTCAGGCTAGAGGAAAATACACTGAGGTGTTCCCCAGGGGTCAGTGTCGAAACCACTGCTCTTTTTCATGTATTTTAAGGATCCAGACTTGGGGGTACGGAGCATCATTTCCATAGAAATGGAGTTAACAACAAAGAGATCTTCAGGAGACTGGTGAAACGGGTGGAAACCTGGAGGATGAAATCCAACACACAGAAAGTGTGAAGTGATTCAGTTAGGAGGGGGCCCTGGATTTTGACCCAGCGACAGTGAAGGAGCGGCGATTTATTTGCAAGTCGAGGTGGTGAGTGGCCTGGAGTGGGAACCTCCAGGTTGTGGGGTTCCCATGGGGCTGTTCCCCATAGAAAAAAGTTAAGGGAAAGTTTGATAGAAGTGTTCAGAATGATGAATGGTTCAGACAGATTAAAGAAAAACTGTTTCCAGTAGCAGGGGGGGGCAAGTCAGCTGAGGGACACAGATGTGAAGATATTTGGAAAAATATCCAGAGGCAACATGAGGAAAATAAATTTTAGCTGTGAATTGTTATGATCTGAAATGTGCTGCCTGGAAGCAGCATGGAAACAGATTAACTAACATCGGAAAGGGAATTGGAGAGGAGATATTTGCTGGGCTCTTTGGGAAATGAGGTAGGGCGGTGTTTTTCAAACTCAGGGTCTCCACCCGCGGGTGGGTCACAGACGAGTGTCAGGAGGGTGGCGGAGCGATCGCTGGTGGCGCTCCGATCGTGGGAAGAAGTCCCCAATGGCCGCGACCGGCTTTTAAGAATGCCAGCTGAGGGCAGTCCTCGATTGTTTGCGGCCTTTGAGGGGGCGGGGAAGAGTGAGGCTGGGCTGTGGGCTGGCCAATGCCAGGCCAGGTTTGTCGGAGAGGAATGCTGACCGAACGAGGCCAGTCAATACGGCTGACATATGTCAACACTGGAAGAAAGCCTACAGTCGTCGCTCTGTGTCACCCACTCTCTTTGTAGCAGGAATTAAGTACTTTTGATGAGAATGGAGCAGGAGATGACTTGGAGGGTTGGATAGTGCAATGCAGTGGAACCAGTAAGAAATATTGTGACATTGTGTGTGTTGACAAGTTACTTCATCTTGTCTAAAGTCATAGGGCGCGATTCTCCGCCGGTTGGGAGAATAGCGGGAGGGCCTCCCGACATTTTTCACGCCCTCCCGCTATTCTCCCCCCCCCTCGCCCGACCCACGTCACGAATCGCCGCTCACCGTTTTTTACGGCGAGCGGCGATTCTCCGCGGCCGATGGGCCGTTTGGGGCATCCAGAGGCCCGTTTGGGGCGGGAGCACCACCGTTGTGCTCGGGAGGGGACAGGCCCGCGATCGGTGCCCACCGACCGTCGGACCTGCGTCCAAAAGGGACGCATTCTTTCCCCTCCGCCGCCCGAAAAGATCAAGCCGCCACATCTTGTCGGGCGGCGGTGGAGAAATGCGGAACCGCGCATGCGCGGGTTCCATCAATGGCGTGATGACGTCACCGACGCCGTGATTCCCGGGGTCCCGCTCCTAGCCCCGATGGGGGGGGGGAGAATTGGGTCCCGGGAACGGGCGTGAAGGCTGCCGTGAAACACGGCCAGTTTCACGGCAGCCTTTACGACTCTCCGCATTTGCGGAGAATCTCGCCCATAGTTTATAAAGTAACAAGATTGTACTTTTTTCTATACTTGTTTAAATTTCTAAAGAAATGGGAATATATTTAAAACAAAGTTTGCGTGCAAATGTAAGGATGCACATGTTCATCTGAAATTGTTTTAATTTTCAGTAGTAAAAAGTCATAAACTTGGAAAAAATCAGGTATTGGAAATAAAGTTTCAGAGTAAAAAAAAGAAGGCTGGATGTGACCGGCCATTAAATATGAACAATGGAGTCTTTCTGCCAGAGGCAACAGCAGAGAGGAGGTCACGCACCCAGCACGTATACCAACACCACGCGCCCTGTACGTACATACATGCTTTGGGCGCAAAATCATGGAGGAGAGATTCCTCCTTTTTGTAGCTGCCAGCAAGCAAGCAACAGGACTGTGTAAAGAACTGAATATGGATTATTGTGTAATATGGAAAAGAGGGGCCAGAGACACAAACAGGCCAGGATCTCACAACTGAATCTGCTGGAGAGAGCTTCTCAGGAGAGTCCACGGCGGGACTAAGCAGGGCTGGTGCGCGCTGTATCCACAGCTCCAGGGCCTCTGGTGAACAATCAAGGAGAAACTGAAATTGGGCGCAGTAGAAAGATCTTAAAGGTTTCAATCAAGTTGCCTTTTACTCATCTAAACTCCAGTAGGTACAAGCCAAAACTTTCCTCATAAGAGAACCTTCTCAATCCTGGCATTAGTCTAGAGCAGTAAACCTTCTCTGAATTGCTTCTGATATATTTACATCTTTCCTTAAATAAGGAGACCAATAATGTACACAATACTCCGGATGGGTCTCACTAATGCCCAGTACAACTGAAGCACAGTAAGAAGTCTTATAACACCAGGTTAAAGTCCAACAGGTTTGTTTCAAATCACTAGCTTTCGGAGCACAGCTCTTTCCACAGGTGAATGAAGGAGCCACGCTCTGAAAGCTAGTGATTCGAAACAAACCTGTTGGACTTTAACCTGGTGCTGTTAAGACTTCTTACTGTGCTTACCCCAGTCTAACGCCAGCATCTCCACATCATGGCTCCCATCTGAAGCATAACCTCCCTAATTTTATATTTAATTCCCCGCGCAATACAATAACATTCTATGAACTTTCCGAATTACTTGCTGTACCTGCAAACTAGGCTTTTGTGATTCATGCACTGGGACACCCAGATCCCTCTGTACCTCCGAGCTCTGCGATCTCTCACCATTTAGATAATAAGTTTCTTCTGTAACCTTCCTGCCAAAATGGACAATTTCACATTTTCTCACATTGTATTCCATTTGCCAGATCTTTGCCCATTTACCTATGTCCCTTTGTAGCCTTCTTATGTCCTCTTCACAACTTACTTTCCTACCTATCTTTGTGCCATCACCAAATATATTAACCATCCCTTCATCCAACTTATTTATATCACTTGTAAAAGGTTGAGGCCCCAGCACTGATCCCTGTGGCATACCATCGTCACAACCTGCCAATCAAGCATCATTAATAATAGCTACTAACATTTTTCCTGTGACAGATGTACAGTTAACTGGCCTGTAGTTTCCTGCTTTCTTTATCCCTCCCTTTTTTAATTAAGACCATAAGATACAAGAGCAGAATTAGTTAATTCGGCCCATCGAGTCTGCTCCGCCATTCAAGCATGGCTGATTTATCATTCTCCTGCCTTCTCCCAATTTCCCTGATCCCCTTATTAATCAAGAACCTATCTATTTCTGTCTTAAAGACACTCGCCGATTTGGCCTCCGCAGTCTTCTGCGGCAAAGGGTTCCACAGATTCACCACTGAAATTCCTCCTCATCTCTGTTTTAAAGAATCGTCCCTTCAGTCTGAGGCTGTGTCCTCGGATTCTAGTCTTTTCTACTAGTGGAAACATCTTCTCCATGTCCACTCTATCTAGACCTCTCAGTATTCTGTAGGTTTCACTGAGATTGCCCCTCATACTTCTAAACCCCAACGAGTACAGACACAAGAGTTCTCAACCTTTCCTCGTATGGCAAGCCCTTCATTCCAGGGATCATTCTTGTGAATCTCTTCTGAACCATCTCGAAGGCCAGCACATCCTTCCTTAGATACAGGGCCCAAAATTGCTCACAATACTCCGAACGGGGTCTGTTCAGGGCCGTATTCAGCCTCAGCAGTACATCCGTGCTCTAATATTCTGGCCCTCTCAAAATGAACGCCAGCATTGCATTTGCCTTCCTAACTGCAAACTGAACCTGCACGTTAACCTTAAAAAAAATCCTGAGCTAAGACTCCTAACTCCCTTTGTGCTTCTGATTTCCTAAGCCTTTCCCCATTTAGAAAATAGTCTATTCTTCCTACCAAAGTGCATAACCTCACACTTTTCCACATTGTATTCCATCTGCCACTTCTTTGCCCACTCTCCTGGCCTGCCCATGTCCTTCTGCAGCCCCCCTGCTTCCTCAGTACTACCGGTCCCTCTGCATATCTTTGTTTCATCTGCAAACTTAGCAACAGTGCCTTCAATTCCTTCTTCCAGATCGTTAATGTATATTGTGAATAGTTGTGGTCCCAACATTGACCCCTATGGAACACCACTAGTAACCAGCTGCCATCCTGCAAAAGACCCCTTTATCCCCATACTCTGCCTTCTATCAGTCAGCCAATCCTCAATCCATGCCAGCAATTTGAAATGAAAATCGCTTATTGTCACAAGTAGGCTTCAAATGAAGTTACTGTGAAAAGCCCCTAGTCGCCACATTCCGGCGCCTGCTCGGGGAGGCTGGTACCGGAATTGAACCGTGCTGCTGGCCTGCCTTGGTCTGCTTTAAAAGCCAGCGATTTAGCCCGGTGCTAAACCAGCCCCTATCACCATGGGCTCTTATCTTATTTAGCAGCCTCCGGTACGGCACCTTGTCAAAGGCCTTCTGGAAATCTCAATAGATCACGTTCACAGGTTCTCCTTTGTCTAACTTCCTCATTATATCCTGTTGTGGGCCAAGGTTTAGAAAACTGCAAAGTATATTATGGAGTTCACCTGACCTACAACTGTTTATTGATTTTGGTTATGATGAGCACAAGAGCCTGCCTTTCAAATGTTATTCAACAGAGTTCTTAGGCGCTTTTAATCAAAAAACAAGCTTTATTCTACGAATTTAGTTAACATTTGTATAAACACATACAGTAAGAATTTTTATCAACTACAAACATAAAGACCCCACACAGCTACAGTAATCTATGTATAACCCTTAATGAATTCCCTCTTAACTGTTCCAATTCAATAACAAAATCAAGTAAAACCAGAAACCTCTTTTCAAGGGTGTGGCCCAGCATACGGCACTCTGACTGGTATAAGACTGTTGTTAGTGATACTCTGTTCCCCTTTCCAAACAGCAGGTTTGAATTCCTTCCAGAAAGCAATTATCTCTTTTAAGTTATCAATTAGTCTGGAAACAGCTTTTAAAATGAAGATAGAGAAACACTTCTTTCAACCTGTGCAGTTCAAAACCAGTCCAAACGCAAAACGAAAGTAAAACCCAGGGCCACAGCCCAGCTCCACCCACACAATGACATCACTGGAGCCATGTGATAAGATGAAAACATTTCTTAAAGGGACACTCCTCAAAGAATTCAAACAGATTTGTCAGGTATGACGTCCCCTTGATGAAGCCGTGCTGGCTCAATCCTATTTTGTCATGCACTTCCAAGTGACCGCAATATCATCCTTAATAACAACTCTAAAAATCTTACCAACGACCAAAGTCAGGTTAACCAAACTATAATTTCCTATCTTCTGCCTCCCTCCCTTCTTAAACAGGGCTGTTACATTTTCCAGTGCTCTGGGACCCTCCCTGCCTCCAGTGATTCCTGAAAGATCACCACCAATGCCTCCACAATCTCCCCAGCTATCTTCTTCAGAACCCTGGGATGTAGTCCATCCAGTCCGGGTGATTTATCCACCTTTCAGCTTCCCCAACACCTCCTCCTCAGTGATGGCCACTACACACCACTGATTCTTTTGAAGTTCTGAAAAGCCACTGGTGTCTTCCACCGTGAAGACTGATGCAAAGTAACTATTCAGTTCCTTTGCCATTCCTTTGTTTCCTATTATTACTTCTCCAGCCTCATTTTCCAGTGCTCCACTGTCTATTCTTGCCTCTCTCTTACAAGGCAACATCGTACTATGAATTCTCGAAAAATTGTGTCCCTTCAATCAGGAAGTTCCTCTAAGTAGGTCTCTTCTGAGCAAGGGCTTTCCAGGCACCGACGTCCATGTTGCATTTCTTGAGGAAAGCCGTCTACCTTTGTCCTCCTCTTGTTCAGCAGCCTTCTTTGACGTCAAGGGGAGTGGGTCCCCAAGGTCGGGGGGCGTAGGTCCCCAAGGTCGACCGGTCGGTAAAATCGGGACCTGGGAAAAAACGTTTTAAAAGCGCTGTTGTAGATGACAGACGTTACTGCCACTGGTGTAGTGGATGTTTATGGTGGTGGATGGGGCGCCAATCAAGTGGGCATGAATCTGGAATGCACGGCCTGCAAGTGTGGTGGAAAAAGATTCAGTCGTGAATTGCAAATTAGAATTGGAATATTATCTGAAGACGTAAAATTTGCAGGGCTACAGGGACCGAGTGCGAGAATGGGACAAGGTAAATAGCGCTTGCAGGGAACCAGCATGGACGCAAGGGGCCAAATGGCCTCCTTCTGTGCTGTAACCATTCTAGTTGTTGGAGTGGAACTTGAAACCTTCTAACTGAGTGGCCAGAGTGCTATCAACTGAGGCACCCAGGCACATATAGCATATAAATTAGATGACACCGTGATATTATTCCAGGTTTAAGACAACAGGGGCCATTTCAAACCAAATGTCAATGCTTTTTTCGATTGAGAAATGTCGGGCTTTCCACAGAGAGATTGGAAGCTGTCACCAGCAACCTAACAAAGCAAATGGAAGACAGGACTAAAGAATGGCACGATGGCACAGGGGCGGCATGGTAGCACAGTGGTTAGCACTGCTGCCTCACAGCTCCAGGGACCCAGATTCAATTCCGGCCTCGGGTGACTTCGTGTGAAGTCTGCACGTTCTGCCCGTGTCTGCGTGGGTTTCCTCCGGGTGCTCCGGTTTCCTCCCACAGTCCAAAGATGTGCAGGTTAGGTTGATTGGCCATGATAAATTGTCGCTGAGTGTCCAAAAGGTTAGCTGGGGTTACGGTGGAGGTGTGGGCTTAAGTAGGGTGCTCTTCCCAAGGGCCGGTGCACACTCGATGGGCCGAATGGCCTCCTTGTGCACTGTAAATTCTATGATTCTAAATCAAGCATTACGAACCACGACTGTTATTTGCACATGAACCAAAGGCAGAAAAGGGATTTCTTTTTCAAAACAGATGAGCTGCACGAATTAGAAATGTAACTACAAGTCTTGGGGCCATCTTTAAAAGTAGAACCAGGTCATTTGGGGTGACATCAGGAAACACTTGGTCACGCAAAGCGGAGTGGAAATCTGGAACTCTCTCCCGCACATGTAGCTGCTGAAGCTGGGTGTCCGCTGAACATGTCAAACTGACACTGATGGATTTTGATGAGGTTAATGATGGAGTAAAGATTCAGATTAGTCATGATCTCACTGAATGACGGACAGGCTTGAGGGGGCGAATGGCCTTCTCCAGTTCCTATGTTCATGCAGTGTTTGTCCGCAAGCGCTAGACTCGTTGAATCAAGGCCTCCGTAGAATGGCCTCCTTCTGTGCTATAGGATTCTATGATTTACAATTTGCAAGTAGCGGATTTGAGAACAATTCCTTACCGGCCTCGAGCAACAATCCGATCGTCTGGCAGTCGTCAACCAATACTGCGTAGTGCAGAGCCGTGCAGCCACGGAAACTAGCCCGTGTGTTCAACCGGTGGCTAAATTCATCTTCTCTAGTCACCAGCACTGTGGGTAAGAAAATGTTACAAGTGTCATTACAAATAAACCCCTGTGTGTATTCGAACAACAGCCATGGAGAAATCTGGAGCACAATATTCAAGCAGGCACTTCCAGTGCAGTAATGAAGGAGTACCGCACTGTCAGAGGGTCAGTACTGAGGGAATGCTGCACTGTCAGAGG
Organism: Scyliorhinus canicula; assembly: GCF_902713615.1. Taxonomy (NCBI): domain Eukaryota; kingdom Metazoa; phylum Chordata; class Chondrichthyes; order Carcharhiniformes; family Scyliorhinidae; genus Scyliorhinus; species Scyliorhinus canicula. The sequence continues at coordinate 5,735,735 of NC_052159.1, forward strand.
GTCAGTACTGAGGGAGTGCTGCACTGTCAGAGGGTCAGTACTGAGGGAGTGCTGCATTGTCAGAGGGTCAGTACTGAGGGAGTGCTGCACTGTCAGAGGGTCAGTACTGAGGCTGTGCTGCACTGTCAGAGGGTCAGTACTGAGGCTGTGCTGCACTGTCAGAGGGTCAGTACTGAGGCTGTGCTGCACTGTCAGAGGGTCAGTACTGAGGGAGTGCTGCACTGTCAGAGGGTCAGTACTGAGGGAGTGCTGCACTGTCAGAGGGTCAGTACTGAGGGTGTGCCGCACTGTCAGAGGGTCAGTACTGAGGGAGAGCTGCACTGTCAGAGGGTCAGTACTGAGGGAGTGCCGCACTGTCAGACGGTCAGCACTGAGGAAGCGCCGCACTGTCTGAGGGTCAGTACTGAGGGTGTGCTGCACTGTCAGAGGGTCAGTACTGAGGTTGTGCTGCACTGTCAGAGGGTCAGAACTGAGGCTGTGCTGCACCATCAGAGGGTCAGTACTGAGGGAGTACTGCACTGTCAGAGGGTCAGTACTGAGGGTGTGCTGCACTGTCAGAGGGTCAGTACTGAGGGTGTGCCGCACTGTCAGAGGGTCAGAACTGAGGCTGTGCTGCACCATCAGAGGGTCAGTACTGAGGGAGTACTGCACTGTCAGAGGGTCAGTACTGAGGGAGTGCTGCACTGTCAGAGGGTCAGTACTGAGGGAGTGCTGCATTGTCAGAGGGTCAGTACTGAGGGAGTGCTGCACTGTCAGAGGGTCAGTACTGAGGCTGTGCTGCACTGTCAGAGGGTCAGTACTGAGGCTGTGCTGCACTGTCAGAGGGTCAGTACTGAGGCTGTGCTGCACTGTCAGAGGGTCAGTACTGAGGGAGTGCTGCACTGTCAGAGGGTCAGTACTGAGGGAGTGCTGCACTGTCAGAGGGTCAGTACTGAGGGTGTGCCGCACTGTCAGAGGGTCAGTACTGAGGGAGAGCTGCACTGTCAGAGGGTCAGTACTGAGGGAGTGCCGCACTGTCAGACGGTCAGCACTGAGGAAGCGCCGCACTGTCTGAGGGTCAGTACTGAGGGTGTGCTGCACTGTCAGAGGGTCAGTACTGAGGTTGTGCTGCACTGTCAGAGGGTCAGAACTGAGGCTGTGCTGCACCATCAGAGGGTCAGTACTGAGGGAGTACTGCACTGTCAGAGGGTCAGTACTGAGGGTGTGCTGCACTGTCAGAGGGTCAGTACTGAGGGTGTGCCGCACTGTCAGAGGGTCAGAACTGAGGCTGTGCTGCACCATCAGAGGGTCAGTACTGAGGGAGTACTGCACTGTCAGAGGGTCAGTACTGAGGGAGTGCTGCACTGTCAGAGGGTCAGTACTGAGGGTGTGCTGCACTGTCAGAGGGTCAGTACTGAGGGTGTGCCGCACTGTCAGAGGGTCAGAACTGAGGCTGTGCTGCACCATCAGAGGGTCAGTACTGAGGGAGTACTGCACTGTCAGAGGGTCAGTACTGAGGGAGTGCTGCACTGTCAGAGGGTCAGTACTGAGGCTGTGCTGCACTGTCAGAGGGTCAGTACTGAGGGAGTGCCACTCTGTCAGAGGGTCAGTACTGAGGGAGTGCTGCACTGTCAGAGTGTCAGTACTGAGGGAGTGCTGCACTGTCACACGGTCAGCACTGAGGGAGTGCTGCAATGTCAGAGGGTCAGTACTGAGGGAGTGCTGCACTGTCAGAGGGTCAGTACTGAGGGAGTGCTGCACTGTCAGAGGGTCAGTACTGAGGGAGTGCTGCACTGTCAGAGAGTCAGTAGTGAGGGAGTGCCGCACTGTCAGAGAGTCAGTAGTGAGGGAGTGCCGCACTGTTAAGTTTGCAATGACACTGTCCCATGGTTTGACTGACCACCTTTCCATCCAGGATATGGGTTCCCATCTTTCTGTCTTTGCCTTCAAGCATCTTGGGAATAGCGTGGACCTAGATAGCCAAACACGATACCTGCAAAATGCAGGTATGATCTGGGTATGGAAAGGTGGGGTGCGCGTATGTGTGGGGGGGGGGGGGTTGTCCATGGGCCCCTGGCGTGTGCATGTTTTTTCTTTAAAAATCATTTGCTGGGCGGAGCCCCCTTTTATTTCAGACGTGGAAAGTGTAACGAACAGCAGTTGCCACGGAAGATGAATATCAGATACTAGCAACCTCCGCTATAAAAAGATTAAAACGTTATTGTTGTTTTCCCCCATGGTTCGACGTGACAGAGCAGTCATCATTTGTAAAAAATGTCTGTGCATGAGATAACTGCAGCAAACTCAATAAAGTGTCAGCCGGAGACTCCTGCGCTATCCATCACTGGGGCTAGCTGGAAAATTTCACCTCTTTGTCTCTGTAGGCACTGAAACAGATGCTGGTAATATTTTCGTAACATTTGTACATTAAAAAAACAAAACAAAAGTGGAGAGGGGAAGAGCGAGAGATGGATAGATAGAGATATCAAGATCAGGCAGCGGAGGAGACAGAAATAAATAATGCCACGGTAAACACAAATAAAATAACTCTTGTCGGAATTCATTTGCTTATTGAAAGTAGATGGGGGTGGGAAGAAAATGAGCAGTTTTCATGTGGTTTTAAAGTTATTGGATTTGAACCTAGCTTGGAAATCAAAAACTGGGATAGGCTTCTACTCGAATAACAGGCTCCCAGAGGCCTGATGGGCTGAATGGCCCCCCCTTTGTTTTATAATTTCACGCTGGGCCTCGTCACATCAGTCGCTTCGAATAAGTAACTGGAGGTGCTAAGTTGGAAAATTTGGGGAGCCATTTTGTGCATGGCAAGATCCCAGAGAGATGGGGTCTTTTGTTAATCTGGTTATTTTGCATCTTCCTTGATGACAGATTAAATGTGGAGCCCATAGTCTCCGATATCTTATTTCCAGTCTGTGCCAAGGCAGCTTGTCTCAATTAGACGTGACAGTTGCCGTCATACGTTTGTGTTTAGCAGGGTAGGTTTGCAGAGGTATTGTGTGTGCGTGTGTGTGTGTGTGTGTGTGTGTGTTGGGGGGGGGGGGGGTATTGAGTGAAGTTGGTTTTCCCCCAATCAACAAGTGGCATTCCTCCCGCCCTGGGAAACACAATGGTTCAGAATTTCCTGCGCGAGGCACCTTGCGACGTGAGCCATCAGTTAGACATTGTCGTCCTTCGGCTCGAAGTGTACCGCGCTGGCAGCGCGAGTGGTGACCGCGCAGTGCAGGCAGTGGGGCAGCTGGGACTTCAGTCAACCAAGGGACCAACAGTTTTGTCTCCTCAACCAATCAGACTTCAGGAACGAGAAAGGGAAAGGGGAACGATGGCGAGAGTAATCGGGTAAATTAGAGTCGCAGAAGGTACAGGGTGAGAAATAAAGGCCGGGATTTTAGCCTGGAGGTCAGATCTGTGCAGCTATTGGGAAACCTGGAAAAATGGATTTCTTGAATGCCTTGCAGACTTTAACTGCAGGGCTCCTATAACCGGGCTCCTGTACGAAGGCAGGGTAGAAGCTTTTGTTAGTTTGTTAATGGGATGCTAGCGTCACTCCATTCCCCATTCTAATAGCCCTGGCAGAATCCAAACTAAGCGTCAGTAAGAAGGTCATTGCGTCGATTGACAGCACTGTCGATGACACCTTCCATCACTTTGCCGATGATCGAGAATGGCTGATTGGGCAGTAATTTGCTGGATTGGATTTGTCCTGCTTTTGGTGAACAGGACATACCTGGGCAATCTTCCACATTGTTGGGTACCGTTGTAACTGTCCGTCTTGGCTGGAGGCATGGTTAATCCTAGGACACAAGCCTTGGGCACTACAACCGTCATGTTGTCGGATGTCGTAGTCTTTGCTGTATCCAGGATGCACAGTTGTCTCTTGATAGCATGGGGGATGAAAACTAACCATAGGAAGGTCGTGATCCCAGGTGGAGGCTGAAGTCATCCACTCGGCCTTTCCGTTTGAAGATGGTTTCAACTGCTTCAGCCTTGTCTTTTGGTAGGCTTGGTGAGGATTGGGATGTTCATGATGTTCTTGCTATTGTTTAATACGAACATAAGAGATGGGAACATAAGACCATGTGGCACCTCGAGCCTGCTCCGCCATTCAATATGTCCTCAGCTGATCTCCCTCAACTCCACATTCCTGCCCGCTCTCCATCTCCCTCAATTCAGAGAGATCACAAATCTGTTCTTCGTACCTGTGAATATATTCATACTTGGAAAACCCACAACCCTCAGGAGTAGAGAATTCCACAGATTCACAACCCTCGGAGTGAAGTAATTTCTCCTCATCTCAGTCCTAAATGATCGACCCCAAATCCTGAGACTTTTCGCCTTGTTCCAGATTTCACTGATCAGGGGAACAACCTCCTAGTGTCAATCCTGTCGAAGCATCTTCCGGATCTTGTTATGTCTCAAGGAGATCACCATTCATTCTTCCAAATAGTACTGTCCACCACCGCTCGTGACCAGATGTGGCAGGACTACAGGGCTTTGATCTGATCTGTTGGTTGAGGGATTCCTTAGTAGTCCATCACACAAACCCGCCTCCCATCCATTGACTCTGTTTACACCTCCCGCTGCCTGGGGAAAGCTTCCTCCTCACTGTTACCAGACTCCTGAATGGCCCTCTTATAGACCGAACTGATCTTATAGACCAAATTGGCCTTAAGGATTGAAGTGATCGTCCGACGCATCTTCTCTACAGTGGTAGCACAATATACCGTATACTTCACCCACTGTCTATGCTTATGTATTTTTATTATGTATCCTCATATATTTATTGTATGTTCTATGTTTTTCATGTATGGAACCATCGGCCTAACAATGGTACGCAGGACAATACCTTTCACTGTACCTCGGTACACGTGACAATAAATCTAATCTAAAAATCCCAGTTGATTGCATGTTGCTTCCGCAGTTTAACATGCAAGCAGTCCTGTCTTGCAGCTACACCAGGCTGGCACCGCAAAGCACTTCACAGCCAATGAAATACTTTTGAAACGTAGCCAAGGTGGAAGTCTGGGAAATGTGGCAGCCAATTTGTGCGCAGGCCAAGCTCTCGCAAACAGCAACGGGATAACGACCTGATCGTCTGCTTTAATGCTGTCTGCATGGGCCGGGTCAGTGTTGTTGAGGACACGGAGGAGAAGACCCCTGTGCTCTTCTTCAAAATAGCATCACCAGACCTTCCTTTCAGGTCCACCCGACAGGGTAAACAGGGCCTTGGTTTGAGCTCCTCTGACAAGGTGCGGAATGGCCTGCCTGAGAGTGTGGTGGAGGCAGGACCAAGCTGAAAAGGAAGATTGTGCGGGGAAGGTGGGGGGCGGGGAAGGTGGGGGGCGGGGGGGGGGCTGAATGGCTGATGGGCTGAATGGCCTCCTTCTGCACTGTGACATTTCTGTGATTCCGTGACAGGGCAGCACTCCTCGGTACTGAACTGGATTGAGTGTTGAAACCTGTGGAGTGGGTTTGAAGCCGTGATATCACTTTGTTGATAGAATTTCCTGCTTCTAAGCATCCACCAGCTGAAGCAAACGTATGATTATTGTTTTAGATACTTTTGAAGTCTCGGAACGAGCAACAATTACGGGCAGCCCGGTAGCATTGTGGATAGCAGAATGGCTTCACAGCTCCAGGGTCCCAGGTTCGATTCCGGATGGGTCACTGTCTGTGCGGAGTCTGCACATCCTCCCCGTGTGTGCGTGGGTTTCCTCCGGGTGCTCCGGTTTCCTCCCACAGTCCAAAGATGTGCAGGTTAGGTGGATTGGCCATGCTAAATTGCCCTTAGTGTTGGGTGGGGTTACCGGGTTATGGGGATAGGGTGGAGGTGTGGGCTTGGGTATGGTGCTCTTTCCAAGAGCCAGTGCAGACTCGATGGGCCGAATGGCCTCCTTCTGCACTGTAAATTCTATGAATAAAAATTTGCATTTACATAGCGCCTTCAAATAGACTAAAATGTCCCACGGTGCTTCACAGCGGTGCGATTAGAGAGAATTTCACAGTGAGCCACAGAAGGAGATACCAGAAACTAGGTCACAAGAGGTAGATTTTAAGGAAGATCTTTAAGGAGAGATGGGGAGAGATTGAAGAAGTTTGGAATCAAGAGCTTCGATCCTGGGGGTTGTGGACAGGCAGTCAAAGGTGGAGCGACTAAAATCGAGGGTGGTCGAGAGGCCAGAATTAGAGGAGTCTCGGGGGATTGTACGGCTGGAGGAGGTCACAGAGATCAGACCATGGAGGGATTTGAAAACAAGGATGAGAATTTTTAAACTGAGGTGTTCTCAGACTGGGGTACAATGCAGACCAGCGAGCACAGGGGTGGTAGGGGTAAAGGATTTGGGGTATTTTAGGATAGGGGCAGTCCGACATCACTTTGTTGTGTAATGTAATGAGATCCAACCACACACCTTCCAGAGAATGGATACGCTTCTCCTTTGACATCTCATACACGTTACTGAACCCATCTCCGATATTGGGATCTGCACCAGCGGCTAACAGAACCTTCACCACTCTGCGAATAAAACAAACACAGTCAGCAACAGCTTGTACTTAATGAAATCATAGAATCCAGACAGGGCAGAAGGAGGCAATTCGGCCCATCGGGACTGCACCGACCCTCCGAAAGAGCACCCTAACTAGGCCCAGTCCCCCACCTTATCCCCGTAACTTAAACCTGCCCATCTTTGGACTGTGGGAGGAAACCGGAGCACCCGGAGGAAACCCACGCAGAAATGGGGAGAACGTGCAGACTCCGCACAGACAGTGACCCAAGCCGGGAATCGAACCTGGTGCTGTGAGGCAGCAGTGCTAACCACTGCACCACTGTGCCGCCCCTAATTTATATCGCAGCTTTATATATTTTATTTATATAATGTAAGGGTCGGCACGGTGGCACAGCGTAGCTCCCTCACAGCACTAGGGACCTGGGTCTGATTCCGGCCTTGGTGACTGTCTGTGACGCACAACCGACCAACTCTCTCTACAGAAAGACAGAGGCCTGAATGCAAACCTCGAGCCTGAGGCCCAGTTTGATTGGAAATAAAGTGTCTGTCCAGAAAACCTGAGAGTACTACATTTTTCTAAACTACTGGATCCTTGAATGAATTACTTTACAAAGAGGACCATCACCGGCTTTAACCTGCAAGGGGACTGTGAAGACAGTGTGCTAAAGGAATTCACCATCTGAAGCAAAGACCTTTTGATCTTCATACTTATTTTTTTTACCCCTTCCCCTCCCCTCTGTGCTTGTCTGTCTTGTGTGCGTGTGTAACGCCCACTGAGTTCCACAGCTATCTGGACTACAGCTCTTCGCACCCTACACCCTGTAAGGACTCCATCCCTTTCTCTCAACTCCTTCGCCTCCGTCGCATTTGTTCCGACGATGCCACTTTCCAAAATGGTGCTTCGAAAATGTGTTCCTTCTTCCTCAACCGTGATTTCCCACCTACAGTTGTTGACAGGGCCCTCAACAGTGTGCGGTCCATCTCCCGCGTCACTACCCTCGCCCCCTCCACTCCCTCCCAGAACAAGGATAGAGTCCCCTCGTTCTCACATTTCATCCCACCAGCCTCCGTAGCATACTCCTCCGCCATTTTCGCCAACTCCAGCGTGATGCCACCACCAAACACATCTTCCCTTCACTCCCTCTGTCAGCATTCCACAGAGACCGTTCCCTCCGAGAAAATCTAGTCCACTCCTCCACCATACCCAGTACCTCTCCTATCACCCATGCCACCTTCCCATGCAATCGCAGAAGGCGTAACACCTGCCCCTTTACCTCTTCCATACTTAACATCCCAGGCCCCAAACACTCATTCCAGGTTAAGCAGCATTTCACTTGCATCTCTTCCCATTTGGTCTACTGCATTCACTGCTCCCAATGTGGTCTCCTCTATATCGGAGAGACCAAACGCAGACTGGGTGATCGCTTTGCTGAGCATCTTCGGTCTCTGCGCATTCAGGATCCTGACCTTCCTGTTTTAACAATAGACAATTTAACTGCTTGCTATTTTAACACAAGACCCTGCTCCCATGCCCACATGCCTGTTCTTGGCCTGTTGCAATGTTCCAGTGAAGCGCAACGCAAACTGGAGGAACAACATCTCATCTTCCGGTTAGGCACGCTACAGCCTTCCGGCCTGAACATCGAATTCAACAACTTCAGATGATCAGCTCTACCCCACCTCGACCCATTTGTTTCCATCCCATTTCATTTTAACTGTCTTTTACCATTTCTTTCTTTCTTGTCTTTCTTAATATATATTTAACCCCCCCAATCTTATGCACCTTTCCTTACCCTTTCTCTACTTTGCTTCCCCTTCCCCTCCCCCCACATCTACAGTTCATCCTCTGATGTTAGTTTCCCTGCTGTTTGACCTTTCACATCTTTTGTTCTCTCTGGGGACTGCCATTAACACTCTTTCCCCTTGGTATCTGTGGCCATTAGCACCCGGTTTCCCTGGGTTTCTGTGGCTATGACTCATCTTTCATTCTCACTCCACAGTATAAATATTTCCCACTTTCTCTGTCTGTTAGCTTTGACAAAGAGTCATCGGACTCGAAACGTTAGCTCTTTTCTCTCCCTACAGATGCTGCCAGACTTGCTGAGATTTTCCAGCATTATCTCTTTGGCTGTGTAAAAGGTGGGACAGTTAAAGTGGGTGGTAGGTTGTTAACCATAGATTACAGAGATAGAATTTACAGTGCAGAAGGAGGCCATTCGGCCCATCGAGTCTGCACCGGCTCTTGGAAAGAGCACCCGACCCAAGGTCAACACCTCCACCCTATCCCCATAACCCAGTAACCCCACCCAACACTAAGGGCAATTTTGGACACTAAGGGCAATTTCGCATGGCCAATCCACCTAACCTGCACATCTTTGGACTGTGGGAGGAAACCAGAGCACCCGGAGGAAACCCACGCACACACGGGGAGGATGTGCAGACTCCGCACAGACAGTGACCCAAGCCGGAATCGAACCTGGGACCCTGGAGCTGTGAAGCGATTGTGCTATCCACAATGCTACCGTGCTGCATATTTCATGGTAGTTCTTGTTATAAATAAACAGTAATTGTGTTTAAATGGACAAAACTGGTGACTGTAATTATTGGACAGCCAAGGGCCAAAGACGTAATAATAATAATCGCTTATTGTCACCAGTGGGCTTCAATGAAGTTACTGTGAAAAGTCCCGAGTCGCCACATTCCGGCGTCTGTTTGGGGAGGCCGGTACGGGGATTGAACCCGTGCTGCTGGCCTGTCGTGGTCTGCTTTAAAAGCCAGCTATTTCACCCTGTGCTAAACCAGCCCTTAAGAGGTTAGAATTGGAGGAGCGCGGAGATCTCCGAGGGTTGTAGGGGTGGAGGAGATTGAGAGTGAGGAGCAAGGCCATGGAGGGATCTGAAAACATGGATGAGAATTTTAAAATCGAGCTGTTGCCAGAGTGGGAGCTGATGTGGGTGAGCTACAGACAGGGGTGATGGATGAACAGAACGTGGCACGAGTTAAGACATGTGGCAGCTTCCCCAAGGATTTCCACAAATCACCTTCCAGGATGTGATGTGGGATTGGAGTCACGGGATTGGGTGAGGAGGGCAGATTTCCTTCCATAAAGGGTCAATAGTGGGCCAGTTGATTTTTACGATAATCTGACATCTTCTAGCGAGAATGCTTTTTTATTTCCTTATTTTCTGAGCTTAAATGCTCAAATTGTGATGTAGAGATCTGGGACTCTTGTGAACATAAGAAACGGAAGTAGGATCAGGCCATTTGGCCCCTCAAACCTGCTTCCTCGTGTCATGCTGTTCATTGAATACTTCCTTGTCAAATTTCTCCTCCCAACGTGTATCACGTCATATTGTTCAGGGATAAATTCTATCTGCAACCAATCTGCCCATTTGACCATCCGGTCTATATCTTCCTGTAAGATCATGGCTGATCGGATTTTGGCCTTAATTCCACTTTCCTGTCTGTCCTCCATTACTCCCTCGGCCTTGAACATAATCGCTGACCCACAGCCTCCACTGCTCCCCGGGGGCAGAATTCCAAACGCTAACAACCCTCTGAGGGAAGAAATTCCTCCTCATCTCCGTCTTAATAGGGAGACCCCTTATTCTGAAACCGTGTCCCCGAGTTCTAGAACCAGCCTCAAGACAATGGATAAAGAGTTTAATAGTGTATGCGGTCAGTTGGCTGACCTCTATTGCAATGGGTCATTAGTTTTGAATTTATTAGTTGAAATCTACTTGTTACCTGTCCAGTAACATAACCATTCGGCGACGGTACCTACACCATAGCTTTCAGCGAGTTGTTAACTCAGACCTTGACTGTGAAAACAAGTCCACTGCAAAGGTCTTACAGGATGGTGGAATAGGCACAGGAGCAGCATTGCCTAAACCTGCTCTCACACCTTATGTTCTCATCATTATCACACACAGAGTGACCAATTACCATCCAGCCTCATGGAAGCAAAGCCCAATCAGATGTTGCAATGTGTGATGTTGGGATTTCTGTTAGGGTCTGAATGGCCTCCCTCATCTGTAATTATCTTGTGAGATGGACAAAGCACGAGCATTTGACTGAGGCGCCATCACTCGGATGTCCTGGATGGAGCAGATAGTGCGAAAGCACAAAGCTAAGTACTGTGGGTGAGCAATAAGTTAGTGAAAACTGATTTACATCAGATCTGACAGACAGCGAGCGAGCGAGAACAGGAAGAGCGAGCGAGGGGAGACAGCCAGGGAGAGCGAGCGAGAGGCGGCCGGGGAGAGCGAGCGAGGAAAGACAGCCAGGGAGAGCGAGCGAGAGTGAGAGCCAGGGAGAGCGAGCAAGGAGAGACAGCCAGGGAGAGCGAGCGAGGAGAGACAGCCAGGGAGAGCGAGCGAGAGTGAGAGCCAGGGAGAGCGAGCAAGAGTGAGAGCCAGGGAGAGCGAGCGAGGAGAGACAGCCAGGGAGAGCGAGCGAGAGTGAGAGCCAGGGAGAGCGAGCGAGAGTGAGAGCCAGGGAGAGCGAGCGAGGAGAGAAAGCCAGGGAGAGCGAGTGAGGGGAGACAGCCAGGGAGAGCGAGCGAGAGGCGGCCGGGGAGAGCGAGCGAGGAAAGACAGCCAGGGAGAGCGAGCGAGAGTGAGAGCCAGGGAGAGCGAGCAAGGAGAGACAGCCAGGGGAGAGCGAGCGAGGAGAGACAGCCGGGGAGAGCGAGCGAGAGTGAGAGCCAGGGAGAGCGAGCAAGAGTGAGAGCCAGGGAGAGCGAGCGAGGAGAGACAGCCAGGGAGAGCGAGCGAGAGTGAGAGCCAGGGAGAGCGAGCGAGAGTGAGAGCCAGGGAGAGCGAGCGAGGAGAGAAAGCCAGGGAGAGCGAGTGAGGGGAGACAGCCAGGGAGAGCGAGTGAGGGGAGACAGCCAGCGAGAGCGAGCGAGAGTGAGAGCCAGGGAGAGCGAGCGAGGAGAGACAGCCGGGGAGAGCGAGCGAGGGGAGATAGCCAGGGAGAGCGAGCGAGGAGAGACAGCCAGGGAGAGCGAGCGAGGAGAGACAGCCGGGGAGAGCGAGCGAGGAGAGACAGCCGGGGAGAGCGAGCGAGGGGAGACAGCCAGGGAGAGCGAGCGAGGAGAGACAGCCGGGGAGAGCGAGCGAGGGGAGACAGCCAGGGAGAGCGAGTGAGGAGAGACAGCCAGGGAGAGCGAGCGAGGAGTGAATGCCGGGCAGAGCGAGCGAGGGGAGACAGCCAGGGAGAGCGAGCGAGGGGAGACAACCAGGGAGAGCGAGCGAGGAGAGACAGCCAGGGAGCGCGAGCGAGGGGAGACAGCCAGGGAGAAGAGCGAGGCGGCCAGGCAGGGAGAGCGAGCGAGGGGAGAGAGCCAGGGAGAGCGAGCGAGGGGCGACAGCCAGGGAGAGCAGCGAGGGGAGACAGCCAGGGAGAGCGAGTGAGGGGAGACAGCCAGGGAGAGCGAGCGAGGGGAGACAGCCAGGGAGAGCGAGAGGGAGAGACAGCCGGGAGAGCGAGCGAAGAGAGACAGCCAGGGAGAGTGAGCGACGGGAGACAGCCAGGGAGAGCGAGCGAGGGGAGTCAGCCAGGGAGAGCGAGCGAGGAGACAGCCAGGGAGAGCGAGTGAGGGGAGACAGCTAGGGAGAGCGAGCGAGGGGAGTCAGCCAGGGAGAGCGAGCGAGGAGAGAGAGCCAGGGAGAGCGAGCGAGGAGACAGCCAGGGAGAGCGAGCGAGGAGAGACAGCCAGGGAGAGCGAGCGAGGAGACAGCCAGGGAGAGCGAGCGAGGGGAGTCAGCCGGGGAGAGCGAGAGGGAGAGACAGCCGGGGAGAGCGAGCGAAGAGAGATAGCCGGGGAGAGCGAGTGAGGAGAGACAGCCGGGGTGAGTGAGCGAGGAGAGACAGCCAGGGAGAGCGAGCGAGGGGAGGCAGCCAGGGAGAACGAGCGAGGGGAGACAGCCAGGGAGAGCGAGCGAGGAGAGGCAGCCAGGGAGAACGAGCGAGGGGAGACAGCCAGGGAGAGCGAGCGAGGAGAGACAGCCAGGGAGAGCGAGCGAGGGGAGACAGCCAGGGAGAGCGAGCGAGGGGAGAGAGCCAGGGAGAGCGAGTGAGGAGAGACAGCCGGGGAGAGCGAGCGAGGAGAGGCAGCCAGGGAGAGCGAGCGAGGGGAGACAGCCAGGGAGAGCGAGCGAGGGGAGAGAGCCAGGGAGAGCGAGTGAGGAGAGACAGCCGGGGAGAGCGAGCGAGGAGAGACAGCCAGGGAGAGCGAGCGAGGAGGGACAGCCAGGGAGAGCGAGCGAGGGGAGAGAGCCAGGGAGAGCGAGCGAGGAGGGGCAGCCAGGGAGAGCGAGCAAGGGGAGACAGCCAGGGAGAGCGAGCGAGGGGAGACAGCCATGGAGAGCGAGTGAGGAGAGGCAGCCAGGGAGAGCGAGCGAGGAGACAGCCAGGGAGAGCGAGCAAGGGGAGACAGCCGGGGAGAGCGAGCGAGGAGAGACAGCCGGGGAGAGCGAGCGAGGAGAGACAGCCAGGGAGAGCGAGCAAGGGGAGACAGCCAGGGAGAGCGAGCGAGGGGAGACAGCCATGGAGAGCGAGCGAGGAGAGACAGCCAGGGAGAGCGAGCGAGGGGAGAGAGCCAGGGAGAGCGAGCAAGGAGAGACAGCCAGGGAGAGCGAGCGAGGGGAGACAGCCAGGGAGAGCGAGCGAGGAGAGACAGCCAGGGAGAGCGAGCGAGGGGAGACAGCCAGGGAGAGCGAGCGAGGGGAGACAGCCAGGGAGAGCGAGCGAGGGGAGACAGCCAGGGAGAGCGAGCGAGGGGAGACAGCCAGGGAGAGCGAGCGAGGAGAGACAGCCAGGGAGAGCGAGCGAGGGGAGACAGCCAGGGAGAGCGAGCGAGGGGAGACAGCCAGGGAGAGCGAGCGAGGAGGGACAGCCAGGGAGAGCGAGCGAGGGGAGAGAGCCAGGGAGAGCGAGCGAGGGGAGAGAGCCAGGGAGAGCGAGCGAGGGGAGACAGCCAGGGAGAGCGAGCGAGGAGAGACAGCCAGGGAGAGCGAGCGAGGGGAGACAGCCAGGGTGAGCGAGCGAGGGGAGACAGCCAGGGAGAGCGAGCGAGGGGAGACAGCCAGGGTGAGCGAGCGAGGGGAGACAGCCAGGAAGAGCGAGTGAGGGAAAGGGAATGAGAGTTATGAGAAAATCAGGCACAGATTGGGTAAGAGAGAGTACATGAGAACCGGTAAAACACTTTGTTCAGGCTATCATCCTGTCAAACATTTAAACTTGGGAATGGTAATTACAATCAGGCAGGCTAACAACTAACGTGGAGCGGGGGTGGGGGTGCAAAAGGGCAGTTGATCCGATTGAGTTCTGAAAAAAACCGAAGTAAATAGGGTGGTCATGTGTGGTGAACCAGGGCGATTGCTGATCCCAGAGAGGCTCCTTGGACACACACACAATGGCCAGGGTGCTGGGAAACAGAACGTGCGATGGGTCAATTAAATATGGACGTGGCTTTCTCCTGAGCAGTGGGGCCGCTGGACAGCTAGGTAAACATCCGAGGTGTCACATCAAACCCAGAGCAACGTCCTGGATCAGCAACAAGAGCCCAACATCAAATAAACAGCTGCTCAGGGCAAAGCATCACCAGTGGCTTGTGTAGCCTAATCGTGGCCTGATAAAGATTTTCACAAGAAAGCAAAAGGTGCATTTCTATAGTGCCCATCACATCCAAAAGAATTTTATAGCCAATGGCATGCTTTTGATGCCCAGTCTCTATTGCAACACAGGAAACATGGAAGATAATTTGAACACAGCAGGGTCCCACAAACAGCAATGTGATAATGACCCTGATCATCTGGTCTTCCTCATGGTGTTGAGTTGAATGATATCATTGGCATAGACTCCAGGGACGATTGCCTGCTCCTTCTTTGAATAATGCTCCAACCTTTCACATCCACTGCACCTCTGACAGTGCAGCCCTCCCTCAGTACTGACCCTCTGACAGTGCGGCACTCCCTCAGTACTGACCCTCTGACAGTGCAGCACTCCCTCAGTACTGACCCTCTGACAGTGCGGCGCTCCCTCAGTACTGACCCTCTGACAGTGCAGCACTCCCTCAGTACTGACCCTCTGACAGTGCAGCACTCCCTCAGTACTGACCTTCTGACAGCGCGGCACTCCCTCAGTACTGACCCTCTGACAGTGCAGCACTCCCTCAGTACTGACCCTCTGACAGTGCAGCACTCCCTCAGTACTGACCCTCTGAAAGTGCGGCACTCCCTCAGTACTGACCCTCTGACACTGCAGCACTCCCTCAGTACTGACCCTCTGACAGTGCGGCAGTCCCTCAGTACAGAGACTCTGACAGTACTACACTCCCTCAGTACTGACCCTCTGACAGTGCGGCACTCCCTCAGTACTGACCCTCTGACAGTGCAGCACTCCCTCAGTACTGACCCTCTGACACTGCAGCACTCCCTCAGTACTGACCCTCTGACAGTGCGGCAGTCCCTCAGTACTGACCCTCTGACAGTGCGGAACTCCCTCAGTACTGACCCTCTTACAGTGCAGCACTCCCTCAGTGCTGACCCTCTGACAGTGCAGCACTCCCTCAGTTCTGACCCTCTGACAGTGCAGCACTCCCTCAGTGCTGACCCTCTGACAGTGCAGCACTCCCTCAGTTCTGACCCTCTGACAATGCAGCACTCCCTCAGTACTGACCCTCTGACAGTGCGGCACTCCCTCAGTACTGACCCTCTGACAGTGCGGCACTCCCTCAGTGCTGACCCTCTGACAGTGCAGCACTCCCTCAGTACTGACCCTCTGACAGTGCAGCACTCCGTTAGTACTGACCCTCAGACAGTGCGGCACTCCCTCAGTGCTGACCCTCTGACAGTGCGGCACTCCGTCAGTACTGACCCTCTGACAGTGCAGCACTCCCTCAGTACTGACCCTCTGACAGTGCGACACTCCCTCAGTACTGACCCTCTGACAGTGCAGCTCTCCCTCAGTACTGACCCTCTGACAGCGCGGCACTCCCTCAGTACTGACCCTCTGACAGTGCAGCACTCCCTCAGTACTGACCCTCTGACAGTGCAGCACTCCCTCAGTACTGACCCTCTGACAGTGCAGCACTCCCTCAATACTGACCCTCTGACAGTGCGGCAGTCCCTCAGTACAGAGACTCTGACAGTACTACACTCCCTCAGTACTGACCCTCTGACAGTGCGGCACTCCCTCAGTACTGACCCTCTGACAGTGCAGCACTCCCTCAGTACTGACCCTCTGACACTGCAGCACTCCCTCAGTACTGACCCTCTGACAGTGCGGCAGTCCCTCAGTACTGACCCTCTGACAGTGCGGAACTCCCTCAGTACTGACCCTCTTACAGTGCAGCACTCCCTCAGTGCTGACCCTCTGACAGTGCAGCACTCCCTCAGTTCTGACCCTCTGACAGTGCAGCACTCCCTCAGTGCTGACCCTCTGACAGTGCAGCACTCCCTCAGTTCTGGCCCTCTGACAATGCAGCACTCCCTCAGTACTGACCCTCTGACAGTGCGGCACTCCCTCAGTACTGACCCTCTGACAGTGCGGCACTCCCTTAGTGCTGACCCTCTGACAGTGCAGCACTCCCTCAGTACTGACCCTCTGACAGTGCAGCACTCCGTCAGTACTGACCCTCTGACAGTGCGGCACTCCCTCAGTGCTGACCCTCTGACAGTGCAGCACTCCGTCAGTACTGACCCTCTGACAGTGCAGCACTCCCTCAGTACTGACCCTCTGACAGTGCGGCACTCCCTCAGTACTGACCCTCTGACAGTGCAGCTCTCCCTCAGTGCTGACCCTCTGACAGTGCGGCACTCCCTCAGTGCTGACCCTCTGACAGTGCGGCACTCCGTCAGTACTGACCCTCTGACAGTGCAGCTCTCCCTCAGTACTGTCCGTCTGACAGTGCAGCTCTCCCTCAGTACTGACCCTCTGACAGTGCAGCACTCCCTCAGTACTGACCCTCTGACAGTGCGGCACTCCCTCAGTACTGACCCTCTGACAGTGCAGCTCTCCCTCAGTACTGACCCTCTGACAGTGCAGCTCTCCCTCAATGCTATACTGGGAGTGTGAGCCTAGATTATGAGTCCAGGTCCTTGGACTTGAACTCTTTTGTTTGGCTGCTCCAAGAATAACACTAATTCAGGGAAGCCAAGACAAACAGAAATTAAGAGACAGAACACGAGTGGAAAACACACACACATGTACTCAGGCGGCAGTGTTTAAACTTTGAGGTTTATACATGGATTTAATCATTTATTCTCAGTACATGCGTGTTGATCGCAAAACCGGCATTTGTTCTTCATTCCAAGAACAATAAAGCACCTCAAATGCATTAAAACATCCCAAGGTGTCTCTCTTTCCCTGGGGGAGACGGTGGTGTGGTGGTAATGTCACTGAACAGAGGCCCCAGGCCCTAATGTTCTGGGGACATGGGCTCAAATCCCACCCCGGCAGCTGGTGGAATTAAAATTCAGTTAATAAATCTGGAATATAAAGCTAGTCTCAGTGATGGTGACCATGATACTATTGTCAATGTTGTATAAACCTATCTGGTTCACGAATGTCCTTTAGGGCACGGAAATCTGCCGCCCTTACCCGGTCTGGCCTACATGTGACTCCAGACCCACAGCAAAGTGGTTGACTCTTAAATGACCCCAAAATGGTCTAACAAGGGAAATTAGTATAGAACAGGGGTGGGCAGGTCTTTATGCGGCCCACCAAGATCAAGCCATTAAAAAAAAAAAAAAAAATTTATTAAAAACTTTTTATTTTTTTTAAATGTTTTATATATTTTTTATAAGGTTAATGGGGGGGCTGTTGGGTTACTGGTATAGGGTGGATACGTTGACTTGAGTAGGGTGATCATTGCTCGGCATAACATCGAGGGCTGAAGGGCCTGGTCTGTGCTGTACCGTTCTATGTTCTATATGAGGCGCCCAGAATCATAACCGCGTGAAGCGCCATTTTTGAAAAGTAGAGAAAAAGAGGGCTAAAGGCAGGATGCCGCCGGGGGAAGCGCTGAGGTATATGCCGCACGCTAATTGGTTACAACCGGGACTATTCATTAATATACTATGCGGCCCTTTAAAATTGTGAATTTCTGAATGTGGCCCTTGCACGGAAGTTTGCCCACCCCTGGTATAGAACATAGAATTTACAGTGCAGAAGGAGGCCATTCGGCCCATCGAGTCTTCACCGGCTCCTGGAAAGAGCACCCTACCCAAGGTTAACACCTCCACCCTATCCCCATAACCCAGTAACCCCACCAAACACTAAGGGCAATTTTGGACACTAAGGGCAATTTATCATGGCCAATCAATGGCAACCTGCACATCTTTGGACCATGGGAGGAAACCGGAGCACCCGGAGGAAACCCACGCACACACGGGGAGGATGTACAGACTCCGCACAGACAGTGACCCAAGCCGAAATCGAACCTGGGACCCTGGAGCTGTGAAACGATTGTGCTATCCACAATGCTACCGTGCTGCCCCAAGTATCTGGCCTGGACTTGCGAAATCCTACCAACTGTCCTGGCTTGAGACAATTCACACCTCTTTAACCTGGGATTATCCCCTATCTCTCGATCTGTAAAGATTTGATTACCCGCAAATGCTCGCATTCTAAGCATTGTCTGGCATCTTTGACTTTGTCCATATAAATGTTTCTGGAACATACCTCTCCATTCACCTGAGGAAGGAGCTGTGCTCCGAAAGCTCGTGTTTGAAACAAACCTGTTGGACTTTAACCTGGTGTTGTCAGACTTCTTACTGTGCTCATCCCAGTCCAACGCTGGCATCTCCACATTAAGGGAAATTAAGAATGGGCAACAAATGCCAGCTCACAACCCAAAGAAGAAGGAGTTTTATGAACCATAATTGGAGTTTGGGAATCGCTGGTTTGATACTTCATAGGGCTGTGAACAGTCAACATTGATGGTGCAGAGCCTGGCGTCACATGTTGGCAGATTGGCGAAGGTGACCAGTTTGGTTCCCGGAAGGGACGTGAGTGAACCAGTGAGGTTTTCTTGAATGAGAGATTCATGGTTACTTCAAATGAGACCAGCGTTTTATTTGGCAGCAATTTGAAATTTGCTAATTACCACAGTGTTTTCAGACTTATGTTTTCTGCATCGTTCGTCAGGTATCTTAACCACTACATTGTCACTTAAAGGCATTAATTATGAGTAAATAAAGTTCAACAGCTTAAACATTCCCCTGTCTCTTTTTTACCAAATATTTGCTGCCTATCTCCAGCATTTTACCAGATTTCCAAACAATATAACTCAGCAGTTATATTATGTCTGCGTAGTTTTGTTTCTCCACCCGCTTTTCATCCAAGTTTGAAAATGAAACAAATGTATTGGCCCCGACATAACGAAGGGGTTACTGCGGGGCGGGGGGGGGGGGGAGCCTGGGGAACGCCAGAGTGGAGGGAGAGGAGAGATCCAGGGTACACTATACCGGGGGGGGAGACGGCGGAACGAAGGGGGGGGGGGGGAGCCTGGGGAACGCCAGAGTGGAGGGAGGGGAGAGATCCAGGGTACACTGTACCGGGGGGGGG
>NC_052159.1:5755310-5778020 GCF_902713615.1 Scyliorhinus canicula
TTATAAGCAGGGGGATTGAGTTTCGGAACCACAGGGTCATGCTGCAGCTGTACATAACTCTGGTGCGGCCACACCTGGAGTACTGCGTGCAGTTCTGGTCACCACATTATAGGAAGGATGTGGAAGCTTTGGAAAGGGTTCAGAGGAGATTTACTAGGATGTTGCCTGGTATGGAGGGAAGGTCTTACGAGGAAAGGCTCAGGGAATTGAGGTTGTTTTCGTTAGAGAGGAGAAGGCTGAGAGGTGACTTAATAGAGACATATAAGATAGTCAGAGGGTTAGATAGGGTGGACAGTGAGAGTCTTTTTCCTCGGATGGTGATGACCAACACGAGGGGACATAGCTTTAAATTGAGGGGTGAGAGATATAGGACAGATGTCAGAGGCAGTTTCTTTACTCAGAGAGTAGTAGGGGTGTGGAACGCCCTGCCTGCAACAGTAGTAGACTCGCCAACTTTAAGGGCATTTAAGTGGTCACTGGATAGACATATGGATGAAAATGGAATAGTGTAGGTCAGATAGGCTTCAAATGGTTTCACAGGTCGGCGCAACATCGAGGGCCGAAGGGCCCGTACTGCGCTGTAGTGTTCTATGTTCTATGTTCTATGTTCTAGAACATAGAATTTACAGTGCAGAAGGAGGCCATTCGGCCCATCGAGTCTTCACCGGCTCCTGGTAAGAGAACCCTACCCAAGGTTAACACCTCCACCCTATCCCCATAACCCAGTAACCCCACCAAACACTAAGGGCAATTTTGGACACTAAGGGCAATTTATCATGGCCAATCAATGGCAACCTGCACATCTTTGGACCATGGGAGGAAACCGGAGCACCCGGAGGAAACCCACGCACACACGGGGAGGATGTACAGACTCCGCACAGACAGTGACCCAAGCCGAAATCGAACCTGGGACCCTGGAGCTGTGAAACGATTGTGCTATCCACAATGCTACCGTGCTGCCCCAAGTATCTGGCCTGGACTTGCGAAATCCTACCAACTGTCCTGGCTTGAGACAATTCACACCTCTTTAACCTGGGATTATCCCCTATCTCTCGATCTGTAAAGATTTGATTACCCGCAAATGCTCGCATTCTAAGCATTGTCTGGCATCTTTGACTTTGTCCATATAAATGTTTCTGGAACATACCTCTCCATTCACCTGAGGAAGGAGCTGTGCTCCGAAAGCTCGTGTTTGAAACAAACCTGTTGGACTTTAACCTGGTGTTGTCAGACTTCTTACTGTGCTCACCCCAGTCCAACGCTGGCATCTCCACATTAAGGGAAATTAAGAATGGGCAACAAATGCCAGCTCACAACCCAAAGAAGAAGGAGTTTTATGAACCATAATTGGAGTTTGGGAATCGCTGGTTTGATACTTCATCGGGCTGTGAACAGTCAACATTGATGGTGCAGAGCCTGGCGTCACATGTTGGCAGATTGGCGAAGGTGACCAGTTTGGTTCCCAGAAGGGACGTGAGTGAACCAGTGAGGTTTTCTTGAATGAGAGATTCATGGTTACTTCAAATGAGACCAGCGTTTTATTTGGCAGCAATTTGAAATTTGCTAATTACCACAGTGTTTTCAGACTTATGTTTTCTGCGTCGTTCGTCAGGTATCTTAACCACTACATTGTCACTTAAAGGCATTAATTATGAGTAAATAAAGTTCAACAGCTTAAACATTCCCCTGTCTCTTTTTTTACCAAATATTTGCTGCCTATCTCCAGCATTTTACCAGATTTCCAAACAATATAACTCAGCAGTTATATTATGTCTGCGTAGTTTTGTTTCTCCACCCGCTTTTCATCCAAGTTTGAAAATGAAACAAATGTATTGGCCCTGACATAACGAAGGGGTTACTGCGGGGCGGGGGGGGGGGGGGGGGGGGGGGGGGGAGCCTGGGGAACGCCAGAGTGGAGGGAGGGGAGAGTTCCAGGGTGCACTGTACCGGGGGGGGGGGGGGGCAGGAGACGGCGGAACGAAGGGGGGGGGGGAAAGAGAGCTGGGGAACGCTGGGGGGGGAGAGGACAGGAGACTGGGGGAAACGAACGGGGGAAGGGGGCCTGGGCAACGCCGGGGGGGGGGGGGGGCGCTGAGGGGGGGACTGCCCCAGGAACTCTGTGGGAGGGAGGGGGCAGGAGACTGGGAGAACAAAGGGGGAACACCGGGGGGGGGGGGGGGGGGGCAGGTGACCAGGGGCAAACGCAAAGCCCCTCAGCTCCAAATCTGCTAAATTCCTGCAGCCAGCTGCAAGAAAGGGCGACAGTCACACTCGACTGCCTACTCATTGTGTCCACGATCTCGCTCTCTCCTTTCGGAAAGAAAGAAAAAGACCAAAGGCTGTTTTCTTATCCTCTCTCGCTCTTCCCAACTCTCTCTCTCTCTCTCTCTCTCTCGAATCGCAAACAGACTCTCTCGGACTTCAAAGCGACATGAAGCAGGATGTGTCCCCTCAACCTAGTGTGTGGCCCATGACCACCACCACTGCCTCCCCCCCACCCACCCACCCACTCCGGCCAACACTCTCGTCTGCTCATCTTTTTCACAGGAGCCATCAAAGGCTGGTTTTCTGTCAAACCAAAGAGGTTCCACGCACACAGACACACATGGAGAGTCTGAAGAGATGGCAACTGAAGGACATCAAATAACTGCGAGGGGGAGCAGACATTCCCACCGCACAGCAACAGGGTGCACGTGCGTGCACTTTGTCAGTCGAAAGTGGACACTGCCTCTTTTGTGCCCTGGTCTGCTGCTGATCTTGTTCTGAACCATTGAAGCCTTTGGCTTATGAACTGGAGACAGCCGAGAGAGGATTTCCTTCTCTGGGAGAGTCACTGAGACTTGGAAACAACTTTTCACCGAGACTCACAGTTTGAAATTTAATTTCACAGTAGGAACGGTTATAGGACTCCAACTTCCCGTACCAGCCTCCCCGGACAGGCGCCGGAATGTGGCGACTAGGGGCTTTTCACAGTAACTTCATTGAAGCCTACTCGTGACAATAAGCGATTTTCACTACACCATCCCATCCCCTATCCTGATGCCCCATTCTATCCCCTCCAGCAACCACCCCACCTCCCCCTTCCAGGCTTACACTCCGATATAGTAGAGAGGGAGTCCTGCACTATCAGAGGTTCCATCTTTTCAATCACAAATCGTTATAGCGCAGAAGGTGGCCATTCAGCCCATCAGCCTGTCCTGTCTGTTAGCTTTGAGAAAGAGTCATCGGACTCGAGACGTTAGCTCTTTTCTCTCCCTACAGATGCTGCCAGACTTGCTGAGATTTTCCAGCATTTTCTCTTTCGATTCAGCCCATCATACCTGTACCAGCTCATCGAACGAGCATTGCGACTTCGCGCCATTCCCCTGTCTTTTCCCCGTGTTCCTGCACACTCCAGAAAGCCTCAATTGACATTTGATTTCTTTTGAAAATCATTTTAAATCTGTGCCCCTCTGGTTCTCGATCCTTTTACAAGCGGGAACAGTTTCTTCTCCCTGTCGACTCTGTGGAAACCTCTCATGATTTTTGAACACCTCTATCAAATCTGCTCTCAGCCTCCAAGTAGAACATTCCCGACCTCTCCAATCTATCCTCATAACCAAAGTTCCTCATCCCGGGAACCATTCTTGTAAACCTCTTCCGCACTCTCTCCAACGCGTTCGCATCATTCCTGTTGTGTGGCACCCAGAACTGTGCACAATATTCCAGCTGAGGTCTAACTAGTGTCTTGTATAAGTTCAGCATCACCTCCTCGCTCTTGTACCCTGTGCCCCTGATAAAGCTCAGAATACTTTATGCTTTATTAACTACTCTCTCCACCTGTCCTGCCACCTTCAATGACCTGCGCACATAAACATCCAGGCCCCTATGATCCTCCACCCCTTTTAAGAATTTTACCCCTTATTTAGCATCGTCTCTTCATGTCCTTCCTACCAAAATGCATCACATCACACTTCTCCGTACTGAACTTCATCCGCCACCTGTCTGCCCACTTCACCAACTTGTCTCTTGTCATTTGAAGTTCTTCACTGTCCTCCTCACAGTCTACAATATTTCCAAGTTTTGTGTCATCTGTAAACTTTGAAATTGTCCCCTGCACACCGAGATCTCGTTCATTAACACAGATCAGGAAAAGCAAGGGTCCCAATGGGTTACACCACTACAACCTTCCTCCAGGCCAAAAAATATCCATGAACTGGGGGCAGCACGGTAGCATGGTGGTTAGCATAAATGCTTCACAGCTCCAGGGTCCCAGGTTCGATTCCCGGCTGGGTCACTGTCTGTGCGGAGTCTGCACGTCCTCCCCGTGTGTGCGTGGGTTTCCTCCGGGTGCTCCGGTTTCCTCCCACAGTCCAAAGATGTGCGGGTTAGGTGGATTGGCCATGCTAAATTGCCCGTAGTGTCCTAAAAAAAGTAAGGTTAAGTGGGGAGTTGTTGGGTTACGGGTATAGGGTGGATACATGGGTTTGAGTAGGGTGATCATGGCTCGGCACAACATCGAGGGCCGAAGGGCCTGTTCTGTGCTGTACTGTTCTATGTTCTATGTAACCATTACTTCCTGCTTCCTATTATTCAGCCAATTCTGTACCCACCTTGTTACTGTCCCTTTTATTCCAGGAGGAGTGAGGGGGTTTTCTGAATGGGGGTCTACATTTGTTTTTAAGTCTGGAGAGGTGAAGGAGAGAGAGGTGGGTGGGTGGTGGGTGGTGGTGGTGGTGGTGGGGTGGGGTGGTTGGGGGGGGGGGGGGGGGGGGGGGGGGGGACACGTAGGGAGGAAATTCCAGAGATTGGGACCTACACAGCTGAAGGCACGGCTGCCAATGGCGTGGTGAATAAAATTACGGATGTGTGGAGGAGTGCAAAGATTACAGAAATAGGGAGGGACAAGGCCGAGGAGAGATTGAAAAACACGACTGAGAATTTAAAAGATCAAGCACTGCCGGCCTGGGAGCCGGCATCGGTCAGTGAGCAGGCGGAGTGACCGCTGAACAATATATTGTGCGAGTTGGGATACAAGATTTGGACAAGTTCGAGTTGATGGAAGATGGGAGCCGGTTGGAAGAGCATCTGATTGGTCAAGGGGCGGGGAAGTGGGTTCCCCCAGCAACAGAGCTGAGGTTGGGGTAATGTTCGAATGTTCGCATCAAATATAACACCAAGAGTGTGAAATACTGGTTCAGGTTCAGCTAATTGGCCCAGTGCTGGATCCCGGATAGGCAATCCGATAATCCGGAGACAGTGTCGGGGTCGAGAGAGGTGGTGATGAGGTAGAACAAGGTGGCGTCAGCGTATCGTTGGAACGCGATGGTGTTGCTGAGGAGCGCAGGTAGGTGAGAAATAGGAGGGGGCCACAGATAAATCCTTGGGGGACACCAGCGGCAAACGTGTGTGGGATGGGGGGGGGGGGGGGCAGGAAGAGAAACCATTTTCATTGAATCATTTGTAAAAAGCCATGGATGTAAACACTGAGATCAGTCATTAAAAGCAGAAGGTGTCAGCAGGTTAATGGTGACAGGGGACACTCCCGATGGAAGCGAGGTAGAAAAGCTTGGCCTTAGCGGCTGGAAACACCTACCTGTGGTTCTTGTTCATCGCTGCGACCATCAGTGGGGTCCAACCCAACTTGTGCCGCTGCGAGGTGGGTACGCCAGCGGCCAGCAACCTGCAGGCGGCGAGGAAAGGCAAGGTCAGTACGGCAGCTCGCATCCAACTCAATCACCCAGCCCTCTCCAAAGTCACCCTTTACTAATGGACCTGATACAGTACCAGCCTCCCGTACCAGCCTCCCTGAACAGGCGCCGGAATGTGGCGACTAGGGGCTTTTCACAGTAACTTCATTGAAGCCTACTCGTGACAATAAGTGATTTTCATTTCATTTTCATTTCACAGGGCTCAGAATGTGGAGAATGTGACCACAGGTCCCACCGTATAATACCTTCAGCCCTTGGCTCTTTGAAGGTAACATTCAATTGGTTCCACTGCCCCTTATTCTGTCATAGAATTATAGAATTTACAGTGCAGAAGGAGGCCATTCAGCCCATCGAGTCTGCACCGGCCCTTGGAAAGAGCATCCTACCCAAGCCCACACCCCCAGCCTATCCCCATAACCCAGTAACCCCACCCAACACTAAGGGCAATTTTGGACACTAAGGGCAATTTATCGTGGCCAATCCACCTAACCTGCACATCTTTGGACTGTGGGAGGAAACCGGAGCACCCGGAGGAAACCCACGCAGACACAGGGAGAAGGTGCAGACTCCGCACAGACAGTGACCCAAGCCGGAATCGAACCTGGGACCCTGGAGCTGTGAAGCGATTGTGCTAACCACTATGCTACCATGCTGCCCCTAAAAGTAACCGCTGTCCTTATAACCCTGCTCAACTTTCCCCTTTCAGTTACACATCCAATTTCGTTTTGAAAGTTGAGCAAACCTGCTAACACTACCAGCTGGATTCTCCGATTTCCAAACCTGCTAACAATACCAGCTGGATTCTCCGATTTCCAACGCCAAAATCGCATTTGGCGACTGGCCAGAGAATCCGTTTTGACGGCAAAATCGGGGGCGGTGCCGTTTTTCGGATGCTCCGCCCCTCAAAAACGGCATCATTGGCGTGTAAGCCGATGGGACGGCCGCAGGATGTCACCGGAGACCCTCGTCCCGATATCTCCGCCTTCGATGGGCCGACTTCCCGACAGCGTGGAACATGGGTGGTCTCAGTTTTCGTTGACCTCGCGTGGCAGCTGCGGACTGTGTCCAGCGCTGCCACAGTCCGGGGGGGTGGGGCGCAGCCGTTCCACTGGCCGGAGGGGGGGGGGGGGGCTTCGGCGGAGGCTGGGGGGGATTGGTGGGGGTGGTCCGGGGATGGCGAGGGTGGGGGTTACAGGGGGGCAGTATCTGGCAGGCCGGATCCGCACGCAGCCGCTGCCATGTTGTACAGCGCGGCCGCTGCAGGTCACCGCTGTGCGCCTGCGCAGCCACGGACCCGGCCATTCTGCGTCCCTATCTGCAGATAAAGCCAGGCGTGGAGCAGCTGCTAACCCTTCACCGGGCAGAGCATCGGTGTGGGGGGCGCCGCTGACATTTTGGCCGTGAGACTGTACACATGCTCCGGACATGGCCTCAGAATCGGAGAATCCAGCACCACCTTTCTTTCACAATGCATTCCAGATCATAACAACTCGCTGTGCAAAATTAATTCTAATTGCTCTCTGGTTGATTTAGCCATGATTCTAAATCTGTGCCCTCTGGTTAACTCCTCCACTAAAAGCAGTTTCTCTTTACTTACCCCCTCCGAATCACCACATATTATGAACACCAACTTGTACTGATTTTGCCCCTTCAGTATAATAAACACCCCAAGGTGCTTCACAACTAACTAAAATCAGACAAAATGCGACGTTGGGCCACATAATGATGGGCGGCACGGTAGCACAGTGGTTAGCACTGTTGCTTCACAGCGTCAGGGTCCCGGCCTTGGGTCACTGTCTGTACAGAGTCTGCACGTTCGCCCCGTGTCTGCGTGGGTTTCCTCCGGGTGCTCCGGTTTCCTCCCACAAGTCCCGAAAGACACGCTGTTACTCGAACAGGCGCTGGAATGTGGCGACTGGGGGATTTTCACAGTAACTTCATTGCAGTGTCAATGTAAGCCTACTTGTGACAATAATAAAGATTATTATAAGGAGGCATTAGCACAGATACCCAAAGCCTGGTCGATGAGATATGTTCCCGTACCAGCCTCCCCGAACAGGCGCCGGAATGTGGCGACTAGAGGCTTTTCACAGTAACTTCATTGAAGCCTACTCGTGACAATAAGCAATTTTCATTTCATTCATTTCATTCAAGAGAGAGAGCGGCAGACAGGTTTAGGGAAGAAATTCCAGAGCGTATGCCTCATGTAGCTAAAGGCACGGCGTGGTGCAAATTGGTGGATGCACAAGAGGTCGGTACTGGGGGAGCGCAGGCCAGACGGAGGGAGCAGCGCACATTAAATTATATGAGTGTTGGAGTGAATTAAATAGTAGCTGGGGGTGTCGTACCCCAGTCACTCAGCAGCTATGTGGGTCCAGCTGAGGTGGCCAGTTACCTGTGATGGATATAAACTGTCCCAAACGAAAAACAGATGGAGCCCATCTGGCCAGTGTTGCAGATTCTATGGTGTTAAGTGATACTGTTACAGGCAGGCACCAACTTGCGTCAAAAATCCCCAGGATGATTTAAAACTCCATACATCTGGTGCATCCAATTGTAACAACTTGAAAACTACAAACACACACATCAATTGAGCAGAATGAAACTGGGGCATAAAGGGTTAACCCCTTACTCCCTGATATCAATCTGGCGAATCTTCACTGCACCCCATCACAGAGCAGAACCTCCTGCCGGAGGTGAGCTGCCCAGATCTGAACACAGTCACTCCAGATGTTGTCTAACCAGAGCTCTGTACTGCTGGAATATAAACTTCCACCCCTCGAGATAACGGGCAATATTCCACCAGCCATGATTACTGAACTCCTCTCTCCCCACCCCCTTCCCTGTCACACTCACTATCCAAGACCGGCTGGGATTCGGAGAATCCTGGGGGATTCTTTAACCCCTGTGAGTGCAGCAGGGAGAGGGGTCATTCTGCGAGGGGGGGCAGGTTCCGGCCATAGTGACCTGTGCCCAATTGGCAAATGGATAGGTGATAGGTCAGACTGGGGAGCGACATGCAGAGACAAGAGGACGGGACCAATGGAGGCTCAGCTACAACACCGACACACGGTCGATGGTCCTGTGGACACTGGGTGGTTCGCGCTGTGTGTGAAGAGCAGTCAGAGTCTCGGTGTCAGGAAAATAGTGTTTCAGAATGCTAAATGGTGGGACGGTTCCGGCCATCCCGCCTGCTGTCGTCAGCTGACCCACTCCACAGACCTCAGCGCACAATCCAAACAGACATTCCCACTGCCACACTGATCGGGGCGCTGTACTGATCGGGGTGCTGCACTGATCGGGGCGCTGCACTGATCGGGGCGCTGCACTGATCGGGGCGCTGCACTGATCGGGGAGCTGCACTGATCGGGGAGCTGCACTGATCGGGGCGCTGCACTGATCGGGGCGCTGCACTGATCGGGGCGCTGCACTGAGAGAGAGCTGCACTGATCAGGGCGCTGCACTGAGAGAGAGCTGCACTGATCGGGGAGCTGCACTGAGTGAGTGCTGCACTGATCGGGGAGCTGCACTGAGTGAGTGCTGCACTGATCGGGGAGCTGCACTGAGTGAGTGCTGCACTGATCGGGGCGCTGCACTGATCGGGGAGCTGCACTGATCGGGGCGCTGCACTGATCGGGGCGCTGCACTGATCGGGGTGCTGCACTGATCGGGGGGAGCTGCACTGATCGGGGGGCTGTACTGATCGGGGTGCTGCACTGATCGGGGCGCTGCACTGATCGGGGAGCTGCACTGAGAGAGTGCTGCACTGATCGGGGCGCTGCACTGATCGGGGCGCTGCACTGATCGGGGCGCTGCACTGAGAAAGAGCTGCACTGATCAGGGCGCTGCACTGATCGGGGCGCTGCACTGAGAGAGAGCTGCACTGATCAGGGCGCTGCACTGAGAGAGAGCTGCACTGAGAGAGTGCTGCACTGATCAGGGTGCTGCACTGATCGGGGCGCTGCACTGAGAGAGAGCTGCACTGATCGGGGCGCTGCACTGATCGGGGCGCTGCACTGAGAGAGAGCTGCACTGAGAGAGAGCTGCACTGATCGGGGCGCTGCACTGATCGGGGCGCTGCACTGAGAGAGGGCTGCACTGAGAGAGAGCTGCACTGATCAGGGCGCTGCACTGAGAGAGAGCTGCACTGAGAGAGTGCTGCACTGAGAGAGAGCTGCACTGATCGGGGCGCTGCACTGATCAGGGCGCTGCACTGAGAGAGAGCTGCACTGATCGGGGCGCTGCACTGATCGGGGCGCTGCACTGATCGGGGCGCTGCACTGAGAGAGAGCTGCACTGATCGGGGCGCTGCACTGAGTGAGTGCTGCACTGAGAGAGTGCTGCACTGATCGGGGCGCTGCACTGAGAGAGAGCTGCACTGAGAGAGTGCTGCACTGAGAGAGAGCTGCACTGATCGGGGCGCTGCACTGAGAGAGAGCTGCACTGATCGGGGCGCTGCACTGATCGGGGCGCTGCACTGAGTGAGTGCTGCACTGAGAGAGTGCTGCACTGATCGGGGCGCTGCACTGAGAGAGAGCTGCACTGAGAGAGAGCTGCACTGAGAGAGTGCTGCACTGAGAGAGTGCTGCACTGATCGGGGCGCTGCACTGATCGGGGCACTGCACTGAGAGAGAGCTGCACTGAGAGAGAGCTGCACTGTTCGGGGCGCTGCACTGAGAGAGTGCTGCACTGAGAGAGAGCTGCACTGAGAGAGAGCTGCACTGAGAGAGTGCTGCACTGATCGGGGCGCTGCACTGAGAGAGAGCTGCACTGAGAGAGAGCTGCACTGATCGGGGCGCTGCACTGATCGGGGCGCTGCACTGATCGGGGCGCTGCACTGATCGGGGTGCTGCACTGATCGGGGCGCTGCACTGATCGGGGAGCTGCACTGATCGGGGTGCTGCACTGATCGGGGCGCTGCACTGATCGGGATGCTGCACTGATCGGGGCGCTGCACTGATCGGGGTGCTGCACTGATCGGGGCGCTGCACTGATCGGGGCGCTGCACTGATCGGGGTGCTGCACTGATCGGGGTGCTGCACTGATCGGGGAGCTGCACTGATCGGGGCGCTGCACTGATCGGGGCGCTGCACTGATCGGGGCGCTGCACTGAGAGAGAGCTGCACTGATCGGGGCGCTGCACTGATCGGGGCGCTGCACTGAGAGAGAGCTGCACTGATCGGGGCGCTGCACTGATCGGGGCGCTGCACTGATCGGGGCGCTGCACTGATCAGGGCGCTGCACTGAGAGAGAGCTGCACTGATCGGGGCGCTGCACTGAGTGAGTGCTGCACTGAGAGAGTGCTGCACTGATCGGGGCGCTGCACTGAGAGAGAGCTGCACTGAGAGAGTGCTGCACTGAGAGAGAGCTGCACTGATCGGGGCGCTGCACTGAGAGAGAGCTGCACTGATCGGGGCGCTGCACTGATCGGGGCGCTGCACTGAGTGAGTGCTGCACTGAGAGAGTGCTGCACTGATCGGGGCGCTGCACTGAGAGAGAGCTGCACTGAGAGAGAGCTGCACTGAGAGAGTGCTGCACTGAGAGAGAGCTGCACTGATCGGGGCGCTGCACTGATCGGGGCACTGCACTGAGAGAGAGCTGCACTGAGAGAGAGCTGCACTGTTCGGGGCGCTGCACTGAGAGAGTGCTGCACTGAGAGAGAGCTGCACTGAGAGAGAGCTGCACTGAGAGAGTGCTGCACTGATCGGGGCGCTGCACTGAGAGAGAGCTGCACTGAGAGAGAGCTGCACTGATCGGGGCGCTGCACTGATCGGGGCGCTGCACTGATCGGGGCACTGCACTGAGAGAGAGCTGCACTGAGAGAGAGCTGCACTGTTCGGGGCGCTGCACTGAGAGAGTGCTGCACTGAGAGAGAGCTGCACTGAGAGAGAGCTGCACTGAGAGAGTGCTGCACTGATCGGGGCGCTGCACTGAGAGAGAGCTGCACTGAGAGAGAGCTGCACTGATCGGGGCGCTGCACTGATCGGGGCGCTGCACTGATCGGGGCGCTGCACTGATTGGGGTGCTGCACTGATCGGGGCGCTGCACTGATCGGGGAGCTGCACTGATTGGGGTGCTGCACTGATCGGGGCGCTGCACTGATCGGGATGCTGCACTGATCGGGGCGCTGCACTGATCGGGGCGCTGCACTGATCGGGGCGCTGCACTGATCGGGGCGCTGCACTGATCGGGGCGCTGCACTGATCGGGGCGCTGCACTGATCGGGGAGCTGCACTGATCGGGGCGCTGCACTGATCGGGGCGCTGCACTGAGAGAGAGCTGCACTGATCGGGGCGCTGCACTGATCGGGGCGCTGCACTGAGAGAGAGCTGCACTGATCGGGGCGCTGCACTGATCGGGGCGCTGCACTGATCGGGGCGCTGCACTGATCAGGGCGCTGCACTGAGAGAGAGCTGCACTGATCGGGGCGCTGCACTGAGTGAGTGCTGCACTGAGAGAGTGCTGCACTGATCGGGGCGCTGCACTGAGAGAGAGCTGCACTGAGAGAGTGCTGCACTGAGAGAGAGCTGCACTGATCGGGGCGCTGCACTGAGAGAGAGCTGCACTGATCGGGGCGCTGCACTGATCGGGGCGCTGCACTGAGTGAGTGCTGCACTGAGAGAGTGCTGCACTGATCGGGGCGCTGCACTGAGAGAGAGCTGCACTGAGAGAGAGCTGCACTGAGAGGGTGCTGCACTGAGAGAGAGCTGCACTGATCGGGGCGCTGCACTGATCGGGGCACTGCACTGAGAGAGAGCTGCACTGAGAGAGAGCTGCACTGTTCGGGGCGCTGCACTGAGAGAGAGCTGCACTGAGAGAGAGCTGCACTGAGAGAGTGCTGCACTGATCGGGGCGCTGCACTGAGAGAGAGCTGCACTGAGAGAGAGCTGCACTGATCGGGGCGCTGCACTGATCGGGGCGCTGCACTGAGCGGGGCGCTGCACTGATCGGGGCGCTGCACTGATCGGGGCGCTGCACTGATCGGGGCGCTGCACTGATCGGGGCGCTGCACTGATCGGGGAGCTGCACTGATCGGGGTGCTGCACTGATCGGGGCGCTGCACTGATCGGGATGCTGCACTGATCGGGGCGCTGCACTGATCGGGGCGCTGCACTGATCGGGGCGCTGCACTGATCGGGGCGCTGCACTGATCGGGGTGCTGCACTGATCGGGGCGCTGCACTGATCGGGGCGCTGCACTGATCGGGGCGCTGCACTGAGAGAGTGCTGCACTGATCGGGGCGCTGCACTGAGAGAGAGCTGCACTGAGAGAGAGCTGCACTGATCGGGGCGCTGCACTGAGAGAGAGCTGCACTGATCGGGGCGCTGCACTGATCGGGGCGCTGCACTGAGAGAGAGCTGCACTGAGAGAGAGCTGCACTGATCGGGGCGCTGCACTGAGAGAGAGCTGCACTGATCGGGGCGCTGCACTGATCGGGGCGCTGCACTGATCGGGGTACTGCACTGAGAGAGAGCTGCACTGATCGGGGCGCTGCACTGAACGGGGTGCTGCACTGATCGGGGCGCTGCACTGAGAGAGAGCTGCACTGAGAGAGAGCTGCACTGAGAGAGAGCTGCACTGATCGGGGCGCTGCACTGAGAGAGAGCTGCACTGATCGGGGCGCTGCACTGATCGGGGCGCTGCACTGATCGGGGCGCTGCACTGAGTGAGTGCTGCACTGAGAGAGTGCTGCACTGATCAGGGCGCTGCACTGAGTGAGTGCTGCACTGAGAGAGTGCTGCACTGATCGGGGCGCTGCACTGAGTGAGTGCTGCACTGAGAGAGTGCTGCACTGAGAGAGAGCTGCACTGATCGGGGCGCTGCACTGATCGGGGCGCTGTACTGAGAGAGAGCTGCACTGAGAGAGTGCTGCACTGAGAGAGAGCTGCACTGAGAGAGAGCTGCACTGAGAGAGAGCTGCACTGAGAGAGTGCTGCACTGAGAGAGAGCTGCACTGAGAGAGAGCTGCACTGAGAGAGAGCTGCACTGATCGGGATGCTGCACTGATCGGGATGCTGCACTGATCAGGATGCTGCACTGATCGGGGCGCTGCACTGATCGGGGCGCTGCACTGATCGGGGCGCTGCACTGAGAGAGTGCTGCACTGATCGGGGTGCTGCACTGATCGGGGCGCTGCACTGAGAGAGAGCTGCACTGATCGGGGCGCTGCACTGAGAGAGAGCTGCACTGAGAGAGAGCTGCACTGAGAGAGTGCTGCACTGATCGGGGCGCTGCACTGATCGGGACGCTGCACTGAGAGAGAGCTGCACTGATCGGGGCGCTGCACTGAGAGAGAGCTGCACTGATCGGGGTGCTGCACTGATCGGGGCGCTGCACTGAGAGAGAGCTGCACTGAGAGAGAGCTGCACTGATCGGGGCGCTGCACTGATCGGGACGCTGCACTGATCGGGACGCTGCACTGATCGGGGCGCTGCACTGAGAGAGAGCTGCACTGAGAGAGAGCTGCACTGATCGGGGCGCTGCACTGATCGGGGCGCTGCACTGAGAGAGAGCTGCACTGAGAGAGAGCTGCACTGATCGGGGCGCTGCACTGATCGGGGCGCTGCACTGATCGGGGCGCTGCACTGATCGGGGCGCTGCACTGATCGGGGCGCTGCACTGATCGGGGTGCTGCACTGATCGGGGGTGCTGCACTGATCGGGGTGCTGCACTGATCGGGGAGCTGCACTGATCGGGGCGCTGCACTGATCGGGGTGCTGCACTGATCGGGGAGCTGCACTGATCGGGGCGCTGCACTGATCGGGGCGCTGCACTGAGAGAGAGCTGCACTGATCGGGGTGCTGCACTGATCGGGGAGCTGCACTGATCGGGGCGCTGCACTGATCGGGGCGCTGCACTGAGAGAGAGCTGCACTGATCGGGGCGCTGCACTGATCGGGGCGCTGCACTGAGAGAGAGCTGCACTGATCGGGGCGCTGCACTGATCGGGGCGCTGCACTGATCGGGGCGCTGCACTGATCAGGGCGCTGCACTGAGAGAGAGCTGCACTGATCGGGGCGCTGCACTGAGTGAGTGCTGCACTGAGAGAGTGCTGCACTGATCGGGGCGCTGCACTGAGAGAGAGCTGCACTGAGAGAGTGCTGCACTGAGAGAGTGCTGCACTGAGAGAGTGCTGCACTGAGAGAGAGCTGCACTGATCGGGGCGCTGCACTGAGAGAGAGCTGCACTGATCGGGGCGCTGCACTGATCGGGGCGCTGCACTGAGTGAGTGCTGCACTGAGAGAGTGCTGCACTGATCGGGGCGCTGCACTGAGAGAGAGCTGCACTGAGAGAGAGCTGCACTGAGAGAGTGCTGCACTGAGAGAGAGCTGCACTGATCGGGGCGCTGCACTGATCGGGGCACTGCACTGAGAGAGAGCTGCACTGAGAGAGAGCTGCACTGTTCGGGGCGCTGCACTGAGAGAGTGCTGCACTGAGAGAGAGCTGCACTGAGAGAGTGCTGCACTGATCGGGGCGCTGCACTGAGAGAGAGCTGCACTGAGAGAGAGCTGCACTGAGAGAGAGCTGCACTGATCGGGGCGCTGCACTGATCGGGGCGCTGCACTGATCGGGGCGCTGCACTGATCGGGGTGCTGCACTGATCGGGGCGCTGCACTGATCGGGGAGCTGCACTGATCGGGGCGCTGCACTGATCGGGATGCTGCACTGATCGGGGCGCTGCACTGATCGGGGCGCTGCACTGATCGGGGCGCTGCACTGATCGGGGCGCTGCACTGATCGGGGTGCTGCACTGATCGGGGCGCTGCACTGATCGGGGCGCTGCACTGATCGGGGCGCTGCACTGAGAGAGTGCTGCACTGATCGGGGCGCTGCACTGAGAGAGAGCTGCACTGAGAGAGAGCTGCACTGATCGGGGCGCTGCACTGAGAGAGAGCTGCACTGATCGGGGCGCTGCACTGATCGGGGCGCTGCACTGAGAGAGAGCTGCACTGATCGGGGCGCTGCACTGAGAGAGAGCTGCACTGATCGGGGCGCTGCACTGATCGGGGGCGCTGCACTGATCGGGGTGCTGCACTGAGAGAGAGCTGCACTGATCGGGGCGCTGCACTGAACGGGGTGCTGCACTGATCGGGGCGCTGCACTGAGAGAGAGCTGCA
Organism: Scyliorhinus canicula; assembly: GCF_902713615.1. Classification (NCBI taxonomy): domain Eukaryota; kingdom Metazoa; phylum Chordata; class Chondrichthyes; order Carcharhiniformes; family Scyliorhinidae; genus Scyliorhinus; species Scyliorhinus canicula. The sequence continues at coordinate 5,771,118 of NC_052159.1, forward strand.
CTGAGAGAGAGCTGCACTGAGAGAGAGCTGCACTGATCGGGGCGCTGCACTGAGAGAGAGCTGCACTGATCGGGGCGCTGCACTGATCGGGGCGCTGCACTGAGAGAGAGCTGCACTGATCGGGGCGCTGCACTGATCGGGGCGCTGCACTGATCGGGGCGCTGCACTGAGTGAGTGCTGCACTGAGAGAGTGCTGCACTGATCAGGGCGCTGCACTGAGTGAGTGCTGCACTGAGAGAGTGCTGCACTGATCGGGGCGCTGCACTGAGTGAGTGCTGCACTGAGAGAGTGCTGCACTGAGAGAGAGCTGCACTGATCGGGGCGCTGCACTGATCGGGGCGCTGTACTGAGAGAGAGCTGCACTGAGAGAGTGCTGCACTGAGAGAGAGCTGCACTGAGAGAGAGCTGCACTGAGAGAGTGCTGCACTGAGAGAGAGCTGCACTGAGAGAGAGCTGCACTGAGAGAGAGCTGCACTGATCGGGATGCTGCACTGATCGGGATGCTGCACTGATCGGGATGCTGCACTGATCGGGGCGCTGCACTGATCGGGGCGCTGCACTGAGAGAGTGCTGCACTGATCGGGGTGCTGCACTGATCGGGGCGCTGCACTGATCGGGGCGCTGCACTGAGAGAGAGCTGCACTGATCGGGGCGCTGCACTGAGAGAGAGCTGCACTGAGAGAGAGCTGCACTGAGAGAGTGCTGCACTGATCGGGGCGCTGCACTGATCGGGACGCTGCACTGAGAGAGAGCTGCACTGATCGGGGCGCTGCACTGAGAGAGAGCTGCACTGATCGGGGTGCTGCACTGATCGGGGCGCTGCACTGAGAGAGAGCTGCACTGAGAGAGAGCTGCACTGATCGGGGCGCTGCACTGATCGGGACGCTGCACTGATCGGGACGCTGCACTGATCGGGGCGCTGCACTGAGAGAGAGCTGCACTGAGAGAGAGCTGCACTGATCGGGGCGCTGCACTGATCGGGACGCTGCACTGATCGGCGCGCTGCACTGAGAGAGAGCTGCACTGAGAGAGAGCTGCACTGATCGGGGCGCTGCACTGATCAGGGCGCTGCACTGAGAGAGAGCTGCACTGAGAGAGTGCTGCACTGAGAGAGTGCTGCACTGAGAGAGTGCTGCACTGAGAGAGAGCTGCACTGATCGGGGCGCTGCACTGATCGGGGCGCTGCACTGAGAGAGTGCTGCACTGATCGGGGCGCTGCACTGATTGGGGCGCTGCACTGATCGGGGCGCTGCACTGATCGGGGCGCTGCACTGATCGGGGCGCTGCACTGATCGGGGAGCTGCACTGATCGGGGCGCTGCACTGATCGGGGTGCTGCACTGATCGGGGCGCTGCACTGATCGGGGCGCTGCACTGAGAGAGTGCTGCACTGAGAGAGTGCTGCACTGATCGGGGCGCTGCACTGATCGGGGCGCTGCACTGATCGGGGCGCTGCACTGATCGGGGCGCTGCACTGATCGGGGCGCTGCACTGAGAGAGTGCTGCACTGATCGGGGTGCTGCACTGATCGGGGCGCTGCACTGATCGGGTTGCTGCACTGATCGGGGCGCTGCACTGATCGGGGCGCTGCACTGATCGGGGCGCTGCACTGAGAGAGAGCTGCACTGATCGGGGCGCTGCACTGATCGGGTTGCTGCACTGATCGGGGTGCTGCACTGATCGGGGTGCTGCACTGATCGGGTTGCTGCACTGATCGGGGCGCTGCACTGATCGGGGCGCTGCACTGATCGGGGCGCTGCACTGATCGGGGCGCTGCACTGATCGGGTTGCTGCCCTCCAGAGACTCTCTTTGGGGAATGACGCTCTGCTCTCTGGAAGGACAGCAGAATTCTCCCCGGCGCCCTGGACAATGCTCATCTCTCAGCCAATACCACCAGACATCACTGTTTCTGGGGGCTCAGTGTGGGTGATTGGCTGCTGCGTTTCTACACATCAGTGGGCACATTTCTGAAGTATTTAGTTTGTTTTATAATTCTTCCAAAGGATGTGGCGTCACTGACCTGCATGTTTTTCCCATCCCTAATTGCCCTTGAACTGAGTGACTCGCTCGGCCATTTCAGAGGCAGATAGGAGTCACCGACATTGCTGTGGGTCGCGAGTCACATGTAGGCCAGACCAGGTAAGGGCGGCAGATTTCCTTCCCTAAAGGTCATTAGTGAACCAGATGGGTTTTTATAATAATCGATGGTAGTTTCATGGTCACCATGACTGAGACGAATTTTATATTCCAGATTTATTGACTGAATTTAAATTTCACCGGCGACCGAGGTGGGATTTGCCCCCAGGGGCATTAACCTGGGCTTTATGGGATACCAGCCCAGTGACATCACCGCTGTCACCCGCTCAAGTGAAGCACCTTGGGACAACATCCTGAGGTTGAGAAAGGCACTACAGAAATGCAAGTTCTTGGGACTTTCAGAGTCTTCAGAAAGCGCTTATTTACATGAAGCCTTTTGGAATCTGAAATGCCCTTCCCCAAATATAACTGAAGCTAGGAGGTGGGGATGGGTGTGGCAGGGTTGGGGGGGGGGGGGGGGGGGGGGGGGAGGCTACTGAAAGTTTCAGTGATGAGATTCCTGGATTTTTGTTGGTCTAGGATATATGGGCAGCACGGTAGCTCAGTGGTTAGCACTGTTGCTTCACAAGCGCCAGGGTCCCAGGTTCGATTCCCCTCTGGGTCACTGTCTGTGCGGAGTCTGCACGATCTCCCCGTGTCTGCGTGGGTTTCCTCCGGGTGCTCCGCTTTCCTCCCCAACATCCCGAATGATGTGTAGGTTAGGTGGATTGGGCATTCTGAATTCTCCCTCTGTGCACGCGGTCAGGTGCCGGAATGTGGCGAGTAGGGGCTTTTCACAGTAACTTCATTACAGTGTCAATGTAAGCCTATTTGCGACACTAATAAAGATTATTATTTGACGATTACACTTGGCAGAAACAGATCAGTCATTAGCCAATTGAATGGGGGACCAGGCTTGAGGAGTGGCTCCGAGTCTGTACATTTTAAATGTGGAAAAGCATGGATCATACTGCTCTCATTTTTAATTTTCACTTTTAAACTAGACAATCCTGCTTCGAAATTCCAGCCGACCTCCTGACAGATGTTTCCTACAACATTTACACTCAACCTGGCCCAACGTTCTGGGTGAGTGAGCCTGAGACATCGGTCTGAAGCCAGGAGATGCCAGAGGCTCTGTTTGAGTTTGAGCTCAGCTCTCTCCAACCCCCCCCCCCCACTCCCGCCCACCGCCTCCCTGTGTCCTGGGTTCTGAGCGTGCTCAGTTTGTCCTCCGCAACAGGTGGATAGTAACTTGAACTTTTTTTTTGTTTTAATTCTCTCCGCATCCACACAGCCTCCGACAATGGAAGACTGTTGCCATCTGACTCCTGTGTTCGCTGTTTGGCAACGAGCTTCAATCTGTTACTGTTTAATAGGCCGCCTGCTCCCGACAGCCCTTCACAAAGCCCGTGTCTGTGTGAGCTCTGTTTAACTTACAGATTTTCACAGCATTAAGCTGACATTACTGGGGCTCCGGGTCAGGCACGGTGAGCTCGTCACCACTTCACAGTTCTCCCCGCGCAACATCCCCAATTCCAGATACGGAGACCAACACATTCAGAGCCTGCCAAGCTCAGACACGCAGGTTAACACTGGGCTACACACAGCATAAAATGGGTCACTTTCTTGGTGCTAATAAGAATCTACATTGTCCAGTAAGGCACCGAATCAGACAACAATTTACATCAAATATACACCAAAAAAAAATAGGCCAACAGTCCAACGGTTCACGTTGCCGCTTATGCTCCACTTGATCCTTCTCCACCTGAATCGGTCATCGGAACCCTCTATTCCCTTCTTCCGATCCTTGAAACCCCTCTAAACTATTTTCAATAAACTCTTCCCCGGAGCAGCCTCGCTGCTTCCCAGCTTTTGCGCAAGTGAAGGAGACACATCCAGAGTGGGAATTTGGAACTTGGTAATTTGGTGCAGTGAGGTAATTTGGTGCAGAGTGGGAGAAGGTGCTTTTTCCCCGACTGTTTTGTTCTCTCTCTTTCCTCTGGCCTGTAACTTTTAATCTGCAGGGAGAGAAACAGAGAGCATCTGAGACCCTGGGAAGGTAAGTGATTTTAATTTATTTTTTTTCCTTTTCAAATTGTGTGGGGGGGGACTGAAGTGACATCACAGTAAAGCTGTGACCTGATTGCCTGGTTGGGAATCTACACTAAATTTTAAAATTAAGCATTGTTAAACTAATTAAACATAATAACTTAATTATAATTTAGAGGGGTATCTAAGCCAGAGATTGGAGAGTACTGTATTTAGCTTTCACATTTATGTAGAAATCTAGTGCTAGGAAACATAGTTAACAGTAACTTTTTTGACATTTAAAAAAAAATTTAATTTACTAATTAATTGACGCAATGTCAATTAGAGGGGTGCAGTGCTCGGACTGAGAGATGCGGCAGGTCCGGGAGGCTTCCAGCGTCCCAGATGGCTTCATCTGCAGAAAGTGCACCCAACTGCGGCTCCTCACAGTCCGCATGGTTCGGTTGGAGCAGTAGTTGGATGCACTTCGGAGCATGCAGGTGATGGAAAGTGTCATAGATAGCAGTTATATAAATATGGTCACACCCAAGGTCCAGGCAGAGAAATGGGTGACCACCGGAAGGGGCAGGCAGTCAGTGCAGGAATCCCCTGTGGTTGTCCCCCTCTCGAACAGGTATACCCCTTTGGATACTGTCAGGGGGAATAGCCTATCAGGGAAAACAGCAGCAGCCAGAGCAGTGGCACCACGGCTGGCTCTGATGCTCAGCAGGGAGGGTCCAAGCGCAGAAGAGCAATAGTCATAGGGGACACTATAGTCAGGGTCACAGATAGGCACTTCTGTGAATGTGAAAGAGACTCCAGGATGGTATGTTGCCTCCCTGGTGCCAGGGTCCAGGATGTCTCTGAACGGGTAGCGGGCATCCTGAAGGGGGAGGGCAAACAGGCAGAGGTCGTTGTACATATTGGTACTAACGACATAGGCAGGAAGGGGCATGAGGTCCTGCAGCTGGAGTTCAGGGAGCTAGGCAGAAAGTTAAAAGACTGGACCTCTAGGGTTGTAATCTCGGGATTGCTCCCTGTGCCACCTGCCGATGAGGCGAGAAATAGAAAGATAGAGCAGCTAAACACGTGGCTAAACAGCTGGTGTAGGAGGGATGGTTTCCGTTATCTGGACCACTGGGAGCTCTTCCGGGGCAGGTGTGACCTGTATAAGAAGGACGGGTTGCACCTAAACTGGAGAGGCATAAATATCCTGGCCGCGAGGTTTGCTAGTGTCACACGGGAGGGTTTAAACTAGTATAGCAGGGGGTGGGCACCGGAGCAATAGGTCAGAAGGTGAAAGCATTGAGGGAGAACTAGGGAATAGGGCCAGTATGGCTCTGAGGCAGAGCAGACAGGGAGATGTTGCTGAAAACAGCGGGACTGGTGGCCTGAAGTGCATATATTTTAATGCAAGAAGTATTACGGGTAAGGCAGATGAACTTAGAGCTTGGATTAGTACTTGGAACTATGATGTTGTTGCCATTACAGAGACCTGGTTGAGGGAAGGACAGGATTGGCAGCTAAACATTCCAGGATTTAGATGTTTCAGGCAGGATAGAGGGGGATGTAAAAGGGGGTGGCGGAGTTGCGCTACTGGTTAGGGAGAATATCACAGATGTACTACGGGACGATACCTCAGAGGGCAGCGAGGCTATATGGGTAGAGATCAGGAATAAGAAGGGTGCATGTTGGGGGTTTACTACAGGCCTCCCAACAGCCAGTGGGATAGAGGAGCAGGTGGGTAGACAGATTTTGGAAACGAGTAAAAACAACAGGGTTGTTGTGATTGGAGACTTCAACTTCCCAATATTGACTGGGACTCACTTAGTGCCTGGGGCTTGGACAGGGCAGAGTTTGTAAGGAGCATCAAGGAGGGCTTCTTAAAACAATATGTAGACAGTCCAACTAGGGAAGGGGCTGTACTGGACCTGGTATTGGGGAATGAGCCCGGCCAGGTGGGAGAAGTTTCAGTAGGGGGAGCATTTCGGGAACAGTGACCACAATTCAGTAAGTTTTAAAGTGCTGGTGGACAAGGATAAGAGTGGCCCTAGGGTGTATGTGCTAAATTGAGGGAAGGCTAATTATAATAATATTAGGCAGGAACTGGAGAACCTAGATTGGGGGTGGATGTTTGAGGGTAAATCAACATCTGACATGTGGGAGGCTTTCAAATGTCATTTGAAAGGAATTCAGGACTGGCATGTTCCTGTGTGGAAGAAGGATAAATACGGCAAATGTCAGGAACCTTGGCTAACGAGAGATATTGTAGGCCTCGTCAAAAAAAGGAGGCATTTGTCAGGGCTAGAAGGCTGGGAACAGACAACGCCTGTGTGGAATATATGGAGTATAAGGAAAGTAGGAAGGAACTTAAGCAAGGAGTCAGGAGGGCTAGAAGGGGTCACGAAAGTAATTGGCAAATAGGGTTAAGGAAAATCCCAAGGCGTTTTACACATACATAAAAAGCAAGAGGGTAGCCAGGGAAAGGGTTGGCCCAATGAAGGATAGGCAAGGGAATCTATGTGTGGAGCCAGAGGAAATGGACGAATTACTAAATACAGTATGCACCAAAGAGAAGGAATTGGTGGATGTTGAGTCTGGAGAAGGGTGTGTAGAGCCTGGGTCACATTGAGATCCAAAAAGACGAGGTGTTAGGCGTCTTGAAAATATTAAGGTAGATAAGTCCCCAGGGCCTGATGGATCTACCCCAGAATACTGAAGGAGGCAAGAGAGGAAATTGCTGAGGCGTTGATAGAAATCTTTGGATCCTCACTGTCTTCAGGTGATGTCCCGGAGGAC